>NC_047670.1:68853726-68980858 GCF_011762505.2 Arvicanthis niloticus
CTTAGATGCAAGTGACCTACAAATTCAGTGGAATCCTCCATAAAATTTCGCACAATTCTTTTGAAGAAATAAAGGAACTGATTCTAGTATGTGGATGAGAGAGCGGGGGACCTGAAACAGTCCAAACAACCTTACAAAGAACAAAGGTGGGGGAGGGAGGGGATCTCACTTTATTTATTTACTTATTTTTGCCTTGACATGTATGTATGTACAGGTTTATACAGGTTTATACAGGTGTCCACAATAAAATGTTGGATCCCTGGATCTGGAGTTATAGGCTGCTGTATGCTGCTTAGTATGGATGGTGCTGGGAACCAAAACCAAGTCCTCAGAAAGAGCATCAAGCACTCTTGGCTGAGTCATCTCCACACTCCATTGCTTTGTATTTTAAATCTAACAGCAAAGCCACTGTAATTAAAACAATGTGGTACTAGTATAAACATATATGCATAGCTCAAGGAAATGGAAATGGTCCCTCAATAAAACCATACTCATGCTGTGTTGTGGCAAGGGCAGGAAGCCAATGAGGGAAAGAGTTACCTTTCTCAGAAAGCCATGTGGGTCAAGCGGATATCAGCCAAAGAGGTCACCAATCCCACACTGCCTAACTCCAAGAGCCTCAGAGAAGTAAATGGAAACACTAGCTATGAAATTCCAGAGGAAATGTAGCTGCCAAGTTCGACCTTGGAGAAAATCATTGGTTTTCATGTCTGACAACAAAAGAACAGACAACAAAAGAAAAAGTACACTGAGCACACACTCCATCAAAATTGAAATTATATCATATCTCTTTTTATCCTATATGCAAGAACACTCAGAAATCAGTAACAAGGCAAACTTTGGGAACTATGCAAATCTGCAAAAACAAAACAGAGTACTTGTGAGAAATGCACAGCTCGGGGAAAAATGAAGGAGGAAATAACAAAGTTTTAAGTGAAAAGGGAAATTTTGCCTACCCAATGCTGTGGAGTACAGACAAGCAGCACCCCAGGGAAGCTGAAGACCATCAACACACACATCCACACAGCAGAGCAAGCTCAGGCAGACAGCTTTCTCAAGGAGTGAGAAAACAAGATTACACTCCCATCAAATTCAGCAGAGGAGAATAACAACGGTCAGAAAAAAATGAATATACATCTTTTAACAAACATAGGAAATTTATTTATTGCAATCACTGCTGTGATTTCAGAGCAATCCTGGGCCAGTGAGATGGCTCAGTGGGTGGAGGGGCTTGCTGCTAAGCCTCATGACCTAAGTTTGATCCCTAGAACCAATATGGAAGAAAAGAACGGCCTCCTGCAAGTTAGTGTCTGGCTCCCATGAGCTATTTACCGTATGTGTGCCCACACGCATACACACACAGAACAAATAGTTGTGTTTGATTGTTTTAAAATAGTCATCCTGTGGTAATTATACTTCATTGCAACCACATAGCTCTTACGCAGAATTCTGAAGACTATCCTTAAGGAAATGTCTTTAAAATATCTTCATAAATCACCAAGACAATCGATTTTCTTGTATGATTATACATAATGCAACATTAACCACCTCATCAATTAGAAACCCACACATGACTTCCAGCTTCTGAAAAACTAAATCTGTGTCACATTGTATAATTCCTGTTGCACGCCCATGTTTACTCTAGGGAATACACAAGCCAAAGGGAACACTATGCGTTACCCTAATAAGACAATTCTTGTTTAGAATAATGTGTTACATATTTTCCCAGACAATTTTCTGTATAGATATGTCTTTATTTTATTTATATAAGTACAATGGAGCTGTCTTCAGACACACCAGAAAAAGGAATCAGATCCCATTACAGATGGTTGTGAGCCACCGTGTGGTTGCTGGGAATTGAACTCCGGACCTCTAGAAAAGCAGTCGGTGTTCTTAACCACTGAGACATCTCTCCAGCCCATGTAGATATGTCCTAATAAACTATTTTTATTCCATATATTGCAAGTATTCTCTCTCTGCCTGAAGACATGTAAACAAATGTCTATTCCTCCTTACAGGACACAAACAGCAAACCAAAGTAAGATTCCACCAAGGTCCAACTTGGGGAAGAATGAGTTTATTGTACCCAAAAAGTATGAGTGAAGAGATTCACTGGAGAGTGAGTGACCCTGAAACAGCTGCACCTCTAGAGGTCTCACCCCAGCAACGAAGATAACTTTCCCACAGTTGGGCAGGGTGAGTGCTATCTTCAATTGACCTGCACGGTCCTTATCCCCTAACACTTCCTGGACCATGAGGCCATGTGCAATTAGGACAGAATTACAAACAAATAGCTAGGAAGGGAGAGGGGAGCTTCCAGAGTCACAGCTGGGAGTCCAGTGACCCTCCCCGCCTAGTGACCCTCCCCAACTAGTGACCCTCCCCGACTAGTGACCCTCCCTGCTCTTACCTCTAGCATAGAGCACCGACAGTAAGCCAATGCTGTCCCAGAGTTCTCTGGCCACTTCTCACATCTCTCTTGAAGATGGCAGCTGTAACTCTCAGAGGAGAGCATTCTAGAACACACACACTATTATAACAAAAGGTATATACTCCATGAGTGTGATTATTATTACCACTACTAACAAAATAACTCCCCGTTCTAAAGCATTTTATGGGCACGTGCACACGCAAATAATTTTAGTTGCTATATAAAATTTCACTGTTTTACCACAACTTATTTAATTTCTTACTAGAAATGTACATGGTTGTGATTTCCTTTCGTTATTATCAGGGTGATGTAGCAAGCTAGTTATTAGCCACAATTTTGTTCATCTGTCCTTTTTTTTTTTAATTTTTAAAATATGGAACTGAAATGACTGAGATTTAAAACTGAGTTTGGGCTGGGGAAATGGCTCAGGGTGAATTGCATGCTACACAAGCATGAGGGCCTGATGTCACATCCCCAGACCGACATAAAAGCAAGCCCAGCACTGGGGCAGGACAGAGAGCAGATCCCAGGGCCCATTGGTTAGCAAGGCTACTTGTAATGATGAGGTTTGATTTCATGCACACAAACACACACACTAAACTTTTGGTACATTCTATCAAATGGGCATCTGTATTACTTCCCAAATATTTGGTGTACCAGTCTCAAAAGCAAGTAAGGTTGACAAGAAACATAAACTCGCCTTCTATTAGAATGTGTAATTAACCTTCTGTTGCGGTAAATAGATTTTGAACCACTAAGTGTGGGCTTGTAAGCAGAGAAGGGGAAGACGTTTCATTTGTCTACTGGAAAACGATTTCAGCCTAAGAGTTCAGGAACTATTTCACTGTTAGATGTGCTTCAGGAAGAAGAGAGGATAACTGGCGAGCTGCAACTGAGAAGGAACATGCAATGTGGTGACAATCTGTGGAAGCCACTTAGGCCTGAGCCATACAGCTAAAGAATTCATATTCTTGCTGTGTGGATAAGAAGTCTTGAAAAAAAAAATAGACAAAGTCTGAACATACCAATGGGTAAAATTTGCTACATTCACAATATGAATATGCAATATGTAATAGCACAACATTAATAATATAATTTTAATATGAATATGCAATATGTAATAGCATATTAATAATATAATTTTAATAACAAAAACTTCAAATCACATTATAATTCTGATGTTTCAGAAATAATGGTTATTCAAACTTGACAAGAAGCACTGTGAAAATAACACATGGTGGCCAAGCACTTGGGTTAGGAGTCTAACTGCACAGGACCAAACCCCACCTCTTCTACCTGCACAGGTTCAAATCCCACCTCTTCTACTTCATATAGTCGGCAAGTTATCTTTCCAAATCTATAAACAAGATGAATACAGTTCCATCGAGTATACTAGTTACTTGTTTATTTTGTACAGTTGAATTCTATAGTGTTTTGAGGATGAGTGGCTTTATTTAGTTTTGTAGTTTGACAGCAGCACAGTCTATCACAGCAGAGAAGTCACGACAGAAGGAGCCTGAGACAGCATGTCCCTTGAGAGCATGACAGTTGAGAAGCTGAGGGAAGAATCTTGTAAGTCAGCTTACTTTTTCCTTTTTACGTAGTCTGACAGTTAGGATGGGTCCTCTCACGTCAATTAATGCAACCTAGAAAAATTCGTCAAAAACGTGGAGTTTATCTCCTGAGTGGTTCTAGATCCTGTCAAGTTGACAGTCAATATTAATCATATTAACCATCTTAGCAAGCTATCGTGAGGATTAAATGAGGGGTGGGAGAGGGCACAGCACTTGGTACACAGGAGATTCTAGTACACATTGCTATTGTGTGGCCATCCTATGAATTTTATAGTTCGCTAACCCATAACGAAAACTTCGATATGGCCTTATCTGACATCAGTTGGAGAGGAGGGAGGCTTGATGCCCCAGCGTAGGGGCATGCTAGAGGGTACAGTGGGAGTGGGTGAGTGGGTGGAAGAGCACCCTCATAGAGGCAAAATGAAGGAGGGGGGATGGCATGAGGGGGGCATTGTGTAGGGGTAACCTGGAAGGGTAATATCATTTGAAATGTAAACGAATACGGTGATTAATAAAAAAAAAAAAAAGAAAGAAAGAAAGAAAGAAAATCAGGATAGATTCAAGTTATGGGAGGTCAGAAACAAGCAATTTGAGAGAGGAGGCTCCCCTTGTAAGGCTATGTCACATTTTGACAAGGTTATAAAAAATGCCCTTGTAGTCTCCTGGGGAAGGCCCCTGGGGGAGGCTTATGCAAGTGCAAGGCTCTGGGGCTTTGAGCATCACGGGGAGTGTCTGCCTCTGGCCCATGGTATTCATGTAGGTTTTGAAGATTTGTACAATGTTATGTAGTCCTCTCTTCAGACTTCCCATGCTGGCCTAGTTTGCCTTTTACTGCTGTGGTAAACACAGCAGGAACCTGTGGTAAACACAAAAGGAACCTGTAGAAGAAAGAAAGGCTTCACTTGGCTAACTGGTACCTATTACATTTGATCACTGAAGGAAGTCAGGATGCAAACTCAAGCAAGATCAGAGGCAGGAAGCACTGAAGAGTGCTGCTTATTCTGCATCTTTGTAACCAAGAGAGCTTTCCACCCACACCCAAGTTCCCGAAATAATGGCTCTGAACTATTTCCGAATAAATGCCGGGGCCATAGCTAAGGTTTGTTCCCAAACTAGCTCCTAACTTGACCCCTTTATTCTTTTCTATGAGCACCACATGGCTGGTTACCTCTTCTCAGTTTCATACATCTGTCTCCATCAGTGTTGGGGCAAATTTCTCCTGCACCTGACTCAATCCCAGAATCCTCTCTCCCTGCTGGGACTTCCATCTCTTACTTCCTACCTAAGTTAATATGCCAACAGCTTTTCAACTGACAGCTGATGCTTCCACATAGAGCACAAGACACTCTCTCTACATATCTTGGCTATTCTTTATTGCTGTCAGAAAACTCCACAGCCAAGGCAACTTATAGAAGGAAAAGTTTACTGAGGAATTTCAGTTTCAGAGGGTGAGTCCATGATCATCATGGTAGGAAGTATGACAGCAGGCTGACAGACATGGTCCTGAGATGTTAACTGAGATGTTAGCTGAGAGCTAACATCCCTATCCAGAAGTAGGAGGTAGATGGATAGCTAACTGGGAATGGGGGTGGAGTTGAAAACCCATCTCCAGTGATGCACCTCCTCTTACAAAGCCACACCTCCTAATCCTTCCCAAATAGTTCCACCAACTGGGGAATAAGCATTCAAACATATGAGTCTATGGGGCCATTCCTACTCAAACTACCATATTCAGCTACCTTCCTTACACAACCAGGCCCACTTGCTCGTGGATAGCATAGCCCATAATAGGCTGAGCCTTCTTGCATTAATTAGTAATCAAGAAAATGCCCCACAGGTTTGTCCACAAGACAATCTGATGGAGGAACCGCAGGTTAATCTGATGGAGGAAGTTCCCCGGGTGAGGTTCCTTCTTCCAGGTGTGTCAAGCTGATGACTAAAGCTTAACTATGACCTGGACTTCTTTGAGCTAAGATTGTCTTTACCAAATGAAATTAGATAGTATGGCCCAGGCTTCTCATTATACCATTGGAGCCTGTCCACAGCAGGATCAGGAACATGGAGATGTCCATTTGTTTCCTTGGAATCAAGAGACCACGTGGCCTCTTTTTTGAATGGGAAATGATCAGTGAAGAAAGTTCCCTTTACAAAGCCAGGAAGATGCGGGCTGGGATCCCAATGTTCCCTCCAATGGCTTGCCTTCAATGGCATCCTTCTACTAAATCTCACACCTTGAAGCTCCCACCCCTTCTAGGCTGTACCACAGGGTATACACCAAACCTCCAACACACTCAGGTATTTGGGAGAGATTCAAGAGTCAAGTTACAGTTTGTGTATTTGTGAATGTTCACATGGTTAATGTACAAATTTCAATGGTAAGGACCCATGCATAATTCTCCATGGCTGCTCGTCTCCTCTTCCTCCAGTTCCTCCTCTTCCTTCTTCTTCCCTCCTCCCGACTACTCACTCTGCCTATCTCTCATACAGCCTAATCACCAAGCTTTATACAAATGTAGTGGGAATATATCCTGCTACATGTGAGTATCTGCATCTGTATTGGGCAGGTGCTGGTAGAACCTCTCAGGCTCCTGTCAGCAAGCACTTCTTGTCTGCAAATGGGATGGATCTCTAGGTGGGACACTTTTCAACCTTCTAAATGTACCCTTCTCCTCCCTTCGTGAGACTTCTTCCTTCTAGATAGACTATCTGCCTGATTTGTGATCAAGAGCCCAGGTACTTGCCATCCCCACTCTAGCCCTCTATCGTGTAGACACTCTGTGCTCACAGTATTAACGATTAGTGAGAGCTCTTTTCGTCACGCTGTAGGCAGTGACACAAAAATACAAAACCGACTGAACGCTATCTCATTTAAAAAGAGCTATTTAAACCTCGGGATGTTTTGAGGAATTCATAACCATTGTACCTGGTAAGTGGGCAAGTGGACCGTACAAGCTAATATTTTATTGTTGTTATTTACTTATTTTTCTATTCTTGATTCAAATAATACTTAATTGTTTCAACTAAAGAGACCCATGGTAGGCAATAAGATGGAAACATGTGGTGATTATTATATCAAAATATTATAATGGCCATCCTGAGATTTCCGAAGTGACTAATCAAATATTTCAATTTTTATAGATTTATCTTATGACCCAGCTGTGCCACTCCTGGCTTTTTTACTCAAAGAACTCCAACTCAATACATCACAGATAGGTTTCATATCTGTAGCACGGCTTACAGCAGCTAAATTATTGAAACTATGTTGTCCATCAACAGAATAATAGATAAAGAGAATGTGGTATGCATACACAATCAAATTTGTTTCACCTGTAAAGACTAATGACGTTAGATCATGGGCAGGAAAATGGATGCAACTGAAGACTGGAACATAAGCTACTTTTGGGTAGAAAAATATGACGTTTTTCTCTCATTTGTGATTCTTAGTTTTTATACAGATACATATAACGACGTATGGATATGACATAAAAGTAGAGGCAAACTGTCAAGAGGAATTAAGGGGACTAACAGGGTTGGGGAGGTGAGAGATGAGGAGGAAGGGGTGTAGAGTAAAGAATCTCAACATGCATTGCTCATGTGAGTATGGTCTAATGTAACAACATGTTTACGTGAACATACACAATGAGATGTTTACATTTCTGCTTAGATTTATTTATTTATCATATGTTACTTGCTCTAGGTATGAGACCTAATCCCATTGAGTTCAGAAAAGGGCATCAGATCCCCTGGAATTGGAGTGTCACATGGTTATTGTGTGTCATGGATGGTTGTGAGCCATCGCTCAGCTGGAAACTGAACCTGGGTCCTCAGCAAGAGAAGGACCTTTTTAACTCCTGAGTCATTGCTCCAGCCCCTACCCTCGAATTTTAAAATGATAATGATTTCACAAAGAAATATAAAACAATGTTCACTTTCAGTTGGGAATAGTGGCAAATATTTACCGTCTCAGCTCTTAGTAAAGTAGTAAAGCTGAAGAGGATCATTGAACTCAAGGCTGACCTAGGATCCTGGTCTCTGTTGCCAAAGAAAGTGTAATTCCAAGTATCCTTGCCCTAAAGTAACTTGACATGTCATATGGAGATTGCTTAGAGCAATGGTTCTCAACCTGTGGGTCATAACCCTTTTGTGGGTTGACCAACCCTTTCACAGGAGTTGCATGTCAGATACCCTGCATTTCAGATACTTACATTATGATTCTAAGGACAACAAAATTACAGTTATGAAGTAGCAATGAAAAATAATTTTATGGTTGGAGGTCACCACAACATAAGGAACTATATTAGGAAGGTTGAGAACCAATGCTTTAGAGCTTCCAGTAATACTTCCTTTCTTCATTCAAAATTAAAGAACATCTTGCCTGCTGGTTACACTCATAGATGTTCCTCTGGTTCAGATATGGAGGCTCTTGTGGTAAATGTTTGGTGATGCCACCTGGAACTGGAGGAGTGTTTAGAGGTGGGCCCCAAAGAATTGCCCTTAGCTCATTGTAGGATGCCCTCAGACAGGGTTGCAGGAGACCTCAATTCTCTACCTCTTCTGATTCCTAACTCTAAGGACCAACGTGTTTAGCAACAGACTTCCAACTACACAGTCTCCTCACCATAAGACTAAAAAACAAAGGATCTACCCAGCCATGACTGCAACCTGTAAAATGGTGAGCCAAGACTAATTGTTTCTCTTTATAAGGGAGTTTTCTCAAGTATTTGATTTTAGTCATAGAAAGCTAGTCAATATGGATGTTGGATAGGAGCATTTCCTAGCCTCCTTTGTATGTAGGATAAAAGTGAAGTTTAGGATAAAATTTACTTGAGCCTCTGTGTGTGTGTGTGTGTGTGTGTGTGTGTGTGTGTGTGTGCCAAACTTCTTGTGTAGAGGTCAAAAAGCAACTTGCAGGAGTTGGTTCTCTCCTTCTGCTACCTATATTCAGGCATGGGACTTGGGTCATCAGGCTTATCAGAGAGCCCCTTTACCAACTGCACTATCTCACCAGCCCAAAGCCTTTCTTTACACCCGTCTTAGTTGGGGTTTCTATTGCTGCAATGAAACACCATGACCAAAAAGCAATTTCCACATTGTTGATCAGCACCAAAGAATGTCAGGATAGGAACTGAAGCAGGGCTGGAACCTGGAGGCAGGAGCTGATACAGAGGCTAGGAAGGGGTGCTACTTACTGGCTTGCTCCTTGTGGCTTGCTTAGAACCCAAGGCCTGACACTAGGTCTAATCTCCATTCAACCTTCACCCTTCAGTCATGTACACAGGTGGAGGGTGTGAACAGGCCCCAGGCCCTAGAGAGATTTACATACTAATGAGGTACCTGAAGGCCAGAGGGTCTTCCTCCCTAGTCCCTCCAGCCTCTTGCCCTCCCTATTTAACTCAGGTCTGCCCTGGGTTTTTGGGGGTGTGCATCCAGATCCATCCACCATCCCTCATGCCAATAAACCGGTTTTGGAAGTTCAAGGACTTTCTCATGTGTTGGGGCCGTGTTGTGAGAAACCGTGGAGAGGCCTTTAGTGAGCAACCGGGCCTAACTTCCAGCTGGAGGAACCCAGAGCGATCCCAACCAACTACCACAGTGTGGCCTGAGGCGCCCTGGGTTCCCCAGCAGATCACCAGCCAAGGGATGGAACCCCCAATGGGCTGGGCCCTCCCCATCAATCATTAATTAAGAGAATGCCTTACAGCTGGACCCTATGGAGGCATTTTCTCAATTGAGGCTTCTTCCTCTCTGATAACTTTAGCTTGTGTCAAGTTGACATAAAACCAACCAGTACAATATTACATTACTTGTCTAGTTTCTGGTCCACTTGCCTTTCTGATCGATTGGTTGAATATAGTTGTTTTGAACTTGGGCCTTGAGTACCTCAGGAATGAAACCTGTGTTATTGAACATGATCAGCAGAAACTAGTCCGTTTCGTTCCCTCTCTGGACTTTTGCTTGGAGCGAAATAAATCACTCTACCACTTAACTGCCATCCTCGTGAGTTTCCATTGCTGGCAGAAAAGCTTCACTGTACCTGAGACCTGACTGGAGCAGATCATTTCTTCAGATAAGAGTCTCACACACCCCTCACCAGCATGTGTGTCCTACACTGGGTTTCCGTAGGGACGATCATTTTCTGCTTATAAGACTTATAATATCATTGCCTTGACATTTACATGCTGCGTTTAAGAAGCACTGCTGAATTTACCACTGTTACAGACAGAAAGAAAACAGCAAAGACAGCCGGTGAGAAGTGCTCGTCTGGCTCTTTTGAAGATCGACTTCTGCTCCTGGGAGTATGATGAAGTGTGGCTTCTGAAACCGCTTTGTCACGAGCTGTCAGATAAGTTGATTCCATGGTAACCACTGAGGGAAGACGGCCGATAGAAATGAAAAAAAAAAAAAAAAAAAAAAGATTAGATTGAAAGCATGTAAACAAGAGTGTGACTAAATGGGCTTGCCATTTATTTATTTAATGAATATTCATCAAACCTTTCTGTGCTGTTTGCTATGCTCACGTTCATGCCAGGAGCCTATCTTGATACTTAAGTATAAGCGATTGTGTCGCTGTCATACCTGCCTCTAAAGTTACAGCTAAATGTGCATCAGCATCTCCAGGATCTGCCGAGCGATGCTGAGATGGAACAGCATATCGAGGCTGCTTAGCGTTTGCAGTAAAATACAACATGGCAAAGGCTACAGGGCCAGAACTAGGCATTAAATGAAGAAGGCTAAGCATTAAGGCTGTCACTAGCGATGGGCTATTCTGGGGAGGCAAGCAACTTGACTCCTGATTAGAAACCAGGTAGGTAATCCATCTAGTGCCATGTTTTTCAACCTTCCTAACACTGCAACCTTAAACATAGCTCCTCGTGTTTCTGGTGACCTCACAAATTATTTTCGTTGCTATTTCACAACTATAATTTTGCTACTGTATATCATAAATATCTATGTTTTCTAAAGGTCTTAGGCAATCCCTGTGATAGGATTGTTCACACACCCCACCACCACCACCACCCTGCAAAGGGGACTCAACCCACTGTTTGAGAACCACAGATCTAGGACTTGAAGCCATGCTAGGAGACAGAGAACAAAGACCACAGGTTCTGAACAACAAACTCAAGTCAAAGTGCACTGGCAGCTCAGGTTCCAGACAGGTTTCTATTGCTTTGGGGACAGCAATAGAAAAACAAAATGGCATTTTCTACTAGCAAAGAGTCAGTGCATCTATAGAGATTTTTTTTAATATTAAGACCTGAGAGAGAATTAGTGTCATAGCAAGAATTTATGTCAAATTTCAGATACCCTCGGCTAAGAAAGAGTATCAGAATGAATCGTAATTTTGACCCAAGTATCCAAATTCTAGATCCATTAGACTTTTTGAGTTAAAAATCATAGGATCTTTATAAAATACAGGACTGCAAAGTTGTCAAGTTGGGATCCTGTGAAGATAAAGATGTAGCCCACTCCGGCTGTCTGAGTAACCACACAGTGAGCTCCTCACACCTACACTTGTGTATGCCACATCCACCTCAGCTACAGTGTGCCTGGGTTCACATGGCCACCGGATCCATGACCTCAACTCTCATAGCACACACTGAGCCAAGTCCATTACTACACAGTCCTGTTGACTTCCTACAGTTCCTGGAACCAAAGCCAACAAAGCCAACAAAGCCAGAGGTGTGAACGATAACAGCCTAAACAAACAAAGAAACAGACCCTTTCATTAGTAACACCACTTGATAAAGGGGTAAGGACTGTTGGTCCATCATATACAAAGTTCTCCACGCAGGGTCACAAGAAAAGAACACAACATGCTGACCCAGAAGAACACAATAAATTAACAGCAGATCCCCTGGAAAACTGAAGCTGACGAAAACCTCATATGTAGTTCCGAGGGGTGACTGTTTTAAAAAGCAGAATGAGATTCAAAATCACACCAATAGAGTAATGGGACTAGGAAAACAATGTATAATGTGGCCAAGAAACACAGCAAAAAGGCAGAGATTTTGCAAAAAGACTTCACATGCAAGGAGAAAAAAGCCCAGGGGTATATAAAGCAATTTTGAGCAAAAGTTGCAAAGCTAGAGTCATCACAGTATCAGAAATTAAAGCATGCAACAGATAGCCAAAACAGGTTGTGCTGTAAAAATAAATGCATACATCAGTTAAGTAGGTGAGATAGCCCAGGAAAATCTCATACGCTGACAATTAAAAATATATATTCCATCAAGGACAACACCTTTCATAAACATTGCTGAAAACATTGGCATTTAAACACAAAAGCTTGAAGTGAGATCCCTATCTCTCACCCTATACAAAAATAAGCTCAAGATGGACCAAAGCCCCAGATTTACATTTTCAGACCACAGATCTACTAGAAAAGGCAGGAGAGAGCCTCTAAGGCGCCAGTGTTTGTATTTCAGATGAGGCCTCAAGACAACTAGAAACAAAAAGAAACATAAAATTTAACAGATGGGAATATGTCAGATCAAGCAACTTTTGCCCAGCAAAAAAAAAAAAAAAAAAAAAAAAATCAGCAGGCTCAAGAGACAGTCTACAAGACAGAGACAAACTACTCAAGTGACCTGAGGTTGACATCCCTGTTATTTAAGGAACTTCAAAATTTTTGATAACAAAAGAAAAGGAACAGCCCAATTTGAAAATAAGAAAAGCACATATGAGCAGACATTTCTCAAAAGAAGAAACTCGGGGCTGGAGAGATGACTAGGCAAGTTAAGAGCATTGGCTGCTCTCTTACTGAGGACCCAAGTTCAATTCCCACACTCGCATGGCAGCTAGTAACCCTCTGTAACTCCAATCACGCTGCATCTTGTGACCTCTTGTGGTCACTGTGGGCACTGCAGGTAATATAATATACAGACATATATACAGAAAAATATATACACATAAAATGGTTTTAAATTTTTAATTTAGGAAAAAGCTAGTACTAAAAAAGACCAAACCAACACCTTCATAATATATATAAAAAGAAGATCTCCCATACACTGTTGTTGGGAATGTAACAGTTGAAGCCTCTTTGTAGAACAGACTGGAGCTTCCTCAAGACAAAAAAAAAAAAAAAAAAAAAACAAACAAACAAACAAAAAAAACTATGTGAATAGCTATCACCCTCTGGATATACACCCAAAAGAAATGATATCAATGTATCCAATATATATCTGTATGTCCATGCTTTTTTATATGTATATGTGAGCATGCCTATGTGTATATATGTGTACTATATATATAGGGATGTCAGTAGTGGGTGTCACACCCTCTGTAACTGGAGTTATGGGTCACAATGTAGATGCCGAGAATCAGCACCTCTGGTCCTCTAGAAAAGCAGTAAGTGCTTGTAACCTCTGAGCGATTTTGTCAGCCCCTTAAATTGTTTTTAAAATAAGGGGTAGGCCAATTATTTAGGAAAGATAGATCCGACATTCTAATTTAGATAAAGTAGCATGCTGACTCCTCCCATGTCTTCAAAAGGATAACACGTAAATCTAAATTTTTGCTAGAAAATTAAACTAAGACAGTTGATTTCAAATATAAGAGTGGAGTTGGCCTGTCTGAGGGGACATTCCCTCACCCTGGAAGCTGAGTAATCTTGAGTCGTAACAGACAGTCTGATGACAAAACTATCATCAAACGGGAGCCAGGTGACCTCCCAGCTCCTGCAACAGCACATGAAGACACTGGGCCCTTGGCCCACACTCACATTAAAATCTGTTTGTTTATCTCAATAGGCTTGAAGCCGACCAGATTTCGCACAAAACAAAAAACAAAGAAACAAAACAAAAAACCTTATCCAAAATTACCTACTTTCCAGAATTCTACCGTCAAAAATATAAAATTCTAGATTTTAAAATTAATCGACAAAAAGGAGCAGAAATAAGGTCCCCTCCCCACACACACTGTGAAGCTGTAGAGTGATCAGAGACCTAGACTCATAAAAGGCAAATAAAAAAGAGAAAGGGAAGGGAGGAGGGGGAAGGGGTGAAATTGCAAATAGGCCCTTGGACATGCTGCAAGTACTCCAAGCAGTGTAGGATGATTGAAGACTTGAATTAAAAGCAGATCCATGCAACAAGAAACATATTTTGTAAGGAAGGACAGATGCAATGGCTTATGGCGTCAAAGGACGTGGGCATGAACCGGACAGAGCGACTTAGCCACGCAATCACAGAAGAGTGGTCAGCGGGGGGCGATAGAGAGCACAGAACGAGGGGGATGGAGACTCCAAGGCAAGTGGAGAATTTCCAGTTGATTTCAAGTTGATTTCAGAGTTTAACTAGACATAGTAAATGACAACTGATACATAGTTGACCCTCCTGTACTCAAAAAATTCTCCAGATAAGAAGAGGGGAGTCTGCAGAGAAACAGAAGTCCAAAGACGTTGATAGTTACTAAATCAGAATGTTCAACTCAAAAAGATTTCAAAAAGCATTGGTCACCTAATTTAAGATGTGGCCTGTGAATTGAAGGGAAAAGGACCCAGACTCCAGCCTTTTCTCCATGGCCAGCAGTAATATCTTCTGCCAAGATCTTGGCTTTTTGGCATAAATAAATAAATAAATAAATATTTTCATACAACAAAATGGGGATAACATAAACTGGATAGAATCAGGATTAAATCCAATGAGTGTGGTAATGTACCACATATATGTTTATTATTATTGTAAAATAAAGATTAATGCTTATTTTAGGGGGGTTGCTGTTGTTGTTTTAGGGTAGTTTTCTTTTCCTGTTTAAAATGTTCAGGAGTGAGAAATTTTGTTCTCAGACAATTTTATGCATGTACAGTGTGGACACTGTCCTACACTCTCTCATTTTCCTCCCAACCCCTCCCTATCCAAGCCTCCCTACCCATCCCTCCCTCCCTATCCATTCCTCCCTACCAACCCCCTTCTTCTTCACAACTCTCTTTCTTATGTTCATGACTCTGCATTTTGATTTGTGTCCTACAGAGCTTAACCAAGGCAGCCTGTGTGACCATGGGTTTTGGAGTTATCCATTAGAACCTGCTGAGCTCACTAGGCACGCAGATGAGTGTATGCTTTTGTTTTCTCTTCTAAAGTCTGTTAGCTAAAAACAGTCAGTGGTAGGAACCTGGTAGTTTCTTCTCCATCCACAGCTAATTGTTAAGACTATCTGATTTGTGTGGGCTTTAAGACCCTCATCCTAGCTACCTGGAAGCCAGCATTCTGCTAGCAGCCTTCTGATGAAGACATAGAACTCTCAGCTCCTCCTGCACCATGCCTGCCTGGATGTTGCCATGTTCCTGCCTTGATGATAATGGACTGAACCTCTGAACCTGTAAGCCAGCCCCAATTAAATGTTGTCCTTATAAGAGTTGCCTTGGTCATGGTGTCTGTTCATAGCAGTAAAGCCCTAATAAAGACAGAGAGAGGAGGGTCAGTCACTGCATTCTAATTAAGGCAACAATCCATCAAAGGCTGCTACAATTCCAAACAGATGTACACTGAGCATAGGTGCATCCAGTTTCATAAAATGAATACCTCTAGAGTTATATTTAGTACTTATAGACTAGCCCCAATATGGATTCAGTACTTGTACTTGAAACCTCATCAACTTCCAAGTCACACACACACACACACACACACACAGAGAGAGAGAGAGAGAGAGAGAGAGAGAGAGAGAGAGAGAGAGAGAGCAGAGTTAAATGACATCTTAGATAAAATTGGACTCAGCAGATATCTACAGAACACTCCACCCAAACACTGCAAAATATTCTTCTCAGAAGCCTATGTAGCTTTCTCTAAAGTGGACCACAGATTAAGCCATAAAACAAGTCTCAACAACTATGTGAAAACTGAAATAACTTCTTTCATCCCATTCAACTGCAACAGAATAAAGCTACAAATAAACAGCAAACTACAAATAAAGTAAATTCTAGAAAATAAATTTTCAGATTAGATTTTTTACAGTCTTTTGAGATTATGATATAACTACGTCATCCCCCCTCCCCTTCCTTCCTCCAGCCCCTCCCGTGTACCTCTTGCTTTCTTTCAAATTTATGGCATCTTTTTCTTTGTATGTGTGCGTGCATGCGTACGTGCGTGCGCGTGCACGTGCGCGTGCGCGCGCGCGCGTGTGTGTGTGTGTGTGTGTGTGTGTGTGTGTGTGTGTGTATACGTAAAATCCTAAATATGTAAGTACAATCTTTCCAGTCCATAACACGTTACTTACATATATATAGGTATTCAGGGCTCACCCTTTGGTATTGGATAAGCAGTTGGTGTGAACTTTCCTGGAAAAGCCTCTTCTCTCAGCATACCTTGGTTGCCTGTGGTTCTTTGTTTAGGGTTGAGGCTCCATGAGCTTTCTTTCCTCCTTCCGTGTTAGCATTGTCTAGTGGTGCCATCATTGTTCAGGTCTTGTTTAAGCAGCTGTGGTGGTTAGACTTTATCTGTGTAGCTTCCCTGTATTTTCTAGGAGACACAACCTCACAAAAAACTCACTGTTCCTCTGGCTCTTACCATTTTCCAGCCCACATTTTGCGGCGAGCCCTGGGCCTTAGGTGTAGGAGTTGCGCTGTAGAGGCATCAGGTGGGACTGAGCTCCACAACTGCAGTTTGGTTAATTGTGATTTTCTGTAATGGTCTCTGTTTCAAGGGGAAGTTTCCTCATGGAAGGATGAAACTACAATTATCTGTGGGTATAAGGATAAATATTCAGAATGTAGGTGGGGGTTGTGTTGATTTAGTAATGCAATCGTCGTGGGTACTCATTCAAGATCCATGACTTTACTAGCCCCAGATCAACACGTCTTTTTTGTTTGTTTGGTTGGTTGGTTGTTTGGTTGGTTGGTTGGTTTTGTTTTTGTTGTTTGTTATTTTTTAAAAATTGTGTTTCAGAAACAACTAGTGGCTAATCCAATCCCCAAAAACGAATATGCTACTCACTAAGAACTATCTTGGTTTTGTAATGGCCATGGCGAGAGTCTCTGGTGTCACAGTTCCCTATACTACAAATACCAGTTGTCATACAGTATTTGCCTTGGCTGAAGTTACCCAGCTTTGGCTGCTGTTGCTTGTAGGTCTGAACAATACATAAATTAAGCCAGTTGCTTACCTAACTTTCCATAAATATGCACCATGGGGAATAGGTCATGCCAGAAAAATAGATAGCTACGCTGGTAATGAATGTTAATCAGTTTGATAATGAAATGCATTACTCTTGCCAGCGACTGCCTGCTTCTTTATAAGAAATGCTTTAATGGAGGACCATTTGGGTGATAGTCATCCAAAAGCTGTTCAGAAGCCACCCTGCATGGCATTTGTTGCTCCTGGCAGAACACGGGCAGTATTCCCAGTGGACACTGCTGAGCCAAGAGAGGAAAGAAGGGTGCCTGGAGATGCAGGAAGTCGGGGTGAGCTTCAAACCTATGCTCCCTAGAAGCAGATTAAAATGTTGCTAGACTTAATTCTAAACAATAAAAATCTAATCGGATATTTTGAGCTCACAGTGCCAGGTCAAATTTCAGTTTAGCATTTTCTAATTTCCTGTAAAAAGAGATTATACAATACAATATTTCTTTTCTTTCTTTTTGTAACTTCTTTCGATACCGTGTCCCACATCTGTTTCCTTATTTCATACAACTGTTTGTGTGTGTTCTGGCATCCCTACTGGCCTCCTCATTCCTTTAAGGTGACTCTGCTAACAGGAGTTCATTCTATTGCAGAGTACGTAATCCAGGGATAGAGAAAGTTCGTCCACGATCCAATACATCATTTCCAAATTTGTCATGAAAATCAGATGCCCCTTTGTAAAGATAGCTTTGTTGTTGTTTGCTGAGTGCTTCAAAGTTGTAGACAACTTAGTGCAGGTTTTGACCCAAGGATATGACCCAGAGTTGAAGATGGAATTATAGAAAGCATGGGGGTAAATTGGGAACAAATGCCTCCCCATATTCTTTCCAAAAATAAACAATTTTGAGACTGGTTGCTTTTTGAATACTTACAGACAGATTGGTATATAAACTTGTGGAAGACATAATATCAACACACACACAAACAGACACACAGACATACAAACACACACACACAGACACACACACATACACACACACTTCACTGCTAACACTGATCTATCATTTTAGTAGTGATTTCCACACATCCTTTTGGGCTTTGCCTTTCCCCTGAAAACTCCAAAATCCTTGACGTGACCAGGAAGAGAAGCTTGCTCTGTCCTGTTCACTCAAGCAGAGAGTGAGACAATTTTGTCATTATTTGTTTCTTCTGAGGGACAGGAATGCTGGGAAATGGTTCAATGGTCTGAGTGACTGTGCATATCCATTTGTGACAGAGCCTTGTGTCAGCTGCTGCCAGTCATAGAGAAACTATGCGTGCCCTCACCCGTGGATACACTTTACTACAGTTGCTTCTATGCTTAATTAGGCAATCTCTCATTCTTTACCAGGTTAACAACTAAATACCCAGCATAGCCATCTTCCTGTTCTCCTTTACGATCTAGGATGTTTTCACATCCAATAGTCGTCTCTTAAAACTCAGAGCTCTAATTTGTGGTTTTGGTTTTTTGGTTTGGGTTGGTTTGGGTTGGGTTGGGTTTTCGGGGGGGGGGGTTGTTTGTTTGTTTTCATTTTTGTTTTGTCATTTATGTTTTGTTTTGTTTCAGATTTTGACAAGGTATCTCCTTGACTGATACTCTCAGAATCTCTACATTACTGTCCCTCCTTCCACCTTCGGTGTCTCCAAGGTGATGTGTTTGTCTGAAGGAATTGCCCAGCTGTTTGGAAAATAATTATTTTCACCTTCTCCATGGACTTAGTTGATTCTACCTTTGAATCAAGCACAAGTACCCTTTGCTTATTTTATATTTACAATGGAGCAGTCTTCATCTCTAAATTCGGTTGAAGTTGTGTGAACTCTCCATTGACTGTGAGTAAGAAATGGTCTTTATGAATCATATTCCATACAATCTCCTTCCTGGGCACCATCCACCCTCCTCATCACTCTTGTCTACGTGAAGGTCACATCTTACCTGTTGCCTTGGAACCAATGCTCCTTCAGAGGACCACCATTATTTTTCCAATGGCTTCTTCTAATTCATCACCCTCCCTGAATTTTCTCTCTACAGTCCTGAATTTCCATGTACTTAAATTTTCCAGAAGTCAATCTTAGATCTTTTCTCAGGTGTTACCCACTTTGTATATAAAGACAGAGTCTCTCACTGGCCTGAGACTCGTTGAGCAGGCTAGGCAAGCTAGCCAATGAGACCCATGGATGCATCTGTCTCTCCTTCGACAGCTCTGAGATTAGAAACACACTCCACATGCTGGGTTTTTTTGTTGGGTTGAACCCAGCTTGTAATGCTTGCTCTGCAACTGAGCTATCTCTCCAGACCCCAGTGTTAACTTCTGGTTTGATTTTCACTCATTTCTTGTTTGCCACCTCCATAAATGCTCTTTCTTTGTCACATCTATTTCTGTGCCTTGAGCTGCAAGAAAAGTTGCCACCCCATAGTGGGCATTGAATAAATAATCATTGAGCAAAGGTCAAAGCATGATTGCTTTACGGGTGCTTCTTTGTGTGATAAATAGAGGCTAGAATAAGAAAAGATAAAGCATGAACCCTAGGTATAGTAACCATTATAATCACAAATTAAACTTATGCATAGAATATCAGATATTAAGGGTGGCTATATTCCTACATGGCTACTACCAGATGGTTAGCTCATTCTTGGGCACAGGAACAGTCTCTCCATCTGTCTACATGCCTTAGCCTGTTTACTATGTTTTAGAACAGTTTCTGCAGTGTAAAGAGATATTTACTGAATGAGTGAGTCAGTCAGTGATCTCAGGATATCCCTACCTTCAGTAATTCTTTTATCTAGATGGAATAAATTCAGTTATAGTAGTTCTTAAGCAATAACATCAGTATAGCTGTATTTTATCCTCGTTTTTTTACACCTTTTTTTATTGGATATTATATTTACATTTCAGATTTTATCCCCTTACGCCATTCCCCCACCACCCAGGAACCCCCTATCCCATCCCCCTCCTCCTGCTTCTATGAGGCTATGCCTCCACCCACCCCCCTCACTCCCATCTCCCCACCCTCGAATTCCCTCCCACTCGGTGTTCAGCCTTCATAGGACCAAGGATCTCCATAGGTGGGAGAGGAGTCTCCCACCTATGCCCAACAAGGCCATCCTCCCCTACATATACAGATGGAGTCATGGGTCCCTCTCTATGTGCTCCCAGGATGGTGGTTTAGACCCTGAGAAGCTCTAGTTGGTTGGTATTGTTGCTCTCCCTATGGGGCCTCAAACCCTTTCAGTTCCTTCAGTCTTCTCTCTAACTCCTCTATTGGGAACCCCTTGAACAGATCAATGGTTAGCTGTGAGCATCTGTCTCTGAATATATCAGACTCTGGCAGACCTCAAAGGAGACAGCTATATCAGGCTCCTGTCAGCATGCACTTCCTGACATCCACATCAGCGTCTACCTTTGGTGACTGCACATGGGATGGATACCCAGGTGGAATGGTCTCCATACGGCCCCTCCTTCAGTTTCTGTCCCACACTTTGTCTCCATATTTGCTCCCTTGAATATTTTTTTACTCTTTCTAAGTAGGACCGAGGCATCCACAAGAATTACTGAGTACCTATTTAGGTGCTGTGTTAAAAATAACTAACCAACCAACCATGCAACCCCTGCTTGCATAGGATCTCAGTATGATGAGAAACACATTAATAATCACTGAAAGAAAGATAAAGTTGCAGGTGAGACAAGTGCTCAGGAATGGATAATGATTGTGTTGGAAATTATCATACACAACTGCTTAAATCAGATGTTAAAATATTTCTCAGACAAAACATATAGCTTGGTTATTAAAGAAAATTATTTCCAAAGTAGGAGCTGGATAAGAAACAAAGGAAAATTGTAATTTGGGCTCACATGCATAGATTTACTAAATTAGATTAACTACAGAACAACTCACATGTTCAAATATTTGTTTTCGGGGTAATTCTTTCTGACTTTCTGCCCTCAGGTTCACTGATTGTCTTTGAAGTCACAAAGATGTGGAATATTCCATTCTGCCGTCAAAATGAATATTTTCTCTTTTGAATTGTTTGTCTCTCATAACTCCTTTGATGTTCAAGGGACTAACAAGTTTATTTAGGAACTGAAACCACCATCCAATAAGAGAGAAAAAGACACTGATGTTTTGGGTGAAAATATTGCTTTATCTAGCACATTGGATACTATTTGGATATGTGTATGACTATGTATACTATATACAATATACATATTCCTGGAGTATATAACTCTACTGTACTGGCATTCCTTCCTGTGACTTGAACATTTCCACCTTAGTAATTTGCAGGAAATCCCTGAAAGTTCTGTAGGAAGACATGAATTGAAGAGGAAGACATCTACTATGAATATCTTCTCATAATAAACATTGTTGTGGTGGCCTTTCTGGTTTACATGGGAGCTTTAAATTGTGTCTTTTTCCTACCTGGAAATGTTTTGTAAAAATTTAAAGTCTTTCACAAACAGACATGTAGATATGAACTCTGAAGATGCAGGAACTTTGAGAAACATCTAAGAATAAAATCTCTAGAAGACTTGACGTTTCCTGGATCAGAAGGAACCATCAAATTTTATACAGCTTATACCTTATTACCATTACCAGGATATCCTTCGCTCAAAGTATCTTATGTTCCTAGACAAAGTGTGTCTTAGCTACTTTTTAATTGCTTTGGCGAAACACCATGACCAACTTATAAAATAAAGAGTTTAATTTGGGTCCCATGGTTGCAGAGGGTTAAAGTCCATGCTATCATGGTAGACAGCATGGTAGCAGGCAAGCAGCGTGGCACTTGAGGTCACAAATAGATCAACATGCATGAGGCAAAGAGAGCTAACTGGGAATAGCATAGATCTTTGAGACCTCAAAGCCCACTCCCAGTGACACACTTCATCAAGGCCACACCTCCTGATCCTTCCCAAACAGTTCCACTCTCCTGGGACCAAGCTTTGAAACATCTGAGCCTATGGGTCATTCTCACTCAAACCACCACAAGGGGAATAGACACACTGTTCCATTTGAGAGCATATTCTGTATGTGCATGTGTCGATGATATAACATCTACAGCTCAATTACACAATGTTTTCAAATCAATTCTATATGAATGTATTGACCTATGGACACTAGGAAAACACTCATTTGTTCTCAGGTTTCTATTTGCTCCCCCTCCTTCCTTCTTATTCTCACTCATCTTTTCTCAAAAACATCAACATTTACATGTAATGTGCGGAAGATTCCCTACCTGCTCTTGACTACTAACCCCCCAGTTTCCAGTTCCAGTCCACATAGGCTATTATTCATTAATAATACTTAATAGTAATTGATAATTGTCTTACGGTTTCTATTCCTGCACAAAACATCATGACAAAGAAACAAGTTGAGGAGGAACGGGTTTATTCAGCTTACACTTCCACACTGCTGTTCATCACCAAAGGAAGTCAGGACTGGAACTGAAGCAGGTCAGCAAGCAGGAGCTGATGCAAAGGCTATGGAGGGATGTTACTGGCTTGCTTCCCCTGGCTTGCTCAGCTTGCTTTCTTATAGAACCCAGGACAACCAGCCCAGGGATAACACAGTCTACAATGAGCCCTCCCACCCTTGATCACTAATTAAGAAAATGCCTGACAGCTGGATCTCATGGAGGCATTTCCTCAAGGGAGGCTCCTTTCTCTGTGATAACTCCAGCTTGTGTCAAGTTGACACACAAAACCAGCCAATACAATAATATTAATAATATTATTATAATAATTATCAATTATAAATATTATATTAATGTATTATATTGTGTTGTATGTTCATGTAATATTAATTATAATTGTAATAATTAATTATTATTAATAATAATTTCTTGTGTGACTTTTCAGCTTTATTGCATGTGTGTGACGTGGATACAAATGGAATGCATATTCTTACTGTTGTCTCCCGAAATGAAATTTTCATCCGTGTGTGAGTGTGTGCACACCCGTGTGCACAGGTGCATAAATGTGAGTAGTGTGCCAAAAAAAAAAAAAAAAGAAAAGATCGGTGCTGAGATTGTGGAGATGGAAGGCAAAATGACATGTATAACAGGAAAGAAGCAAAGACACTGGGAATGTTCCAAAGAAGAGAAAAGGTAGGGGAGATGGGGGATGGAATATCTACTAAGACATACTTGGCTTGAAAAAACCATATTTAAATTAGTATACTTATTTTTATTTATATATAATATATATATTATGTTTAATATAATGTATGTAAACTTAAAAGTAAATAAGTGAACAACAATTATGTATACTGTTGGCATCTCCTATCTTTTTGGTCACTATGTTATATTTTCTTTAGTAGAACACAATTTCTTCATATTGGTGACAACACAGCATTCTGTATTATGTGTGTCATAGTTCAAACGACTTTATAGAGATGCATATTTCCTTTTTTTTTTTTTTTTTTTTTTTTGCTGCTTCTAGTGTCTTTGCAGCTGAGAGTAAGTACTTATCATTTCTCGTCTCTCATAGGTGCAAATGTTTTCGTAGGATACATTTCCGGAAGCAGAGCTCCTGCTGAGAAGTAAATGTGTCTGTATTTTACAGACCTTGCTAAATGACTTTGATAATTGAAACTGTATCATTTTGCAAGAAGTGTATGAAGGGACAACCATTCCCCCTCCACCCCCAGCCCCCACAGAGCTACCAACGGAGTCTAACGATGCTCTTGAAATTTGTGTGGACTAATTAAGAAAATTGTTTTAACATTTATAGCCTCTGTACCAGTAACATTTAGCATTTTTTTAATGCGTTCAACCCACTTACATATCGTTTTCTATAAATTGTTCATCCATATGCTTAAACATGCTTCACACTTTATGACTTTTTTCTTTGCATCTCGTTGATTTCTACCTCACCAACTTACAGGTTCTGCATATATTTGAGAAAGTTAAACTGGTTTTGTCTGTAACACAATTTTCATATATTGTTTCCCAGTGTGTTTTTTATGTCTCACACCATTTATGGTTTACATTTTGGCAGAATCACACAGGAGTTTTATCATCTAGGTTTCATTTCTAATATGCTAATGTATGTATATTTGCTTTTGAGGATTCAGAACCAGGCCTTTTCCATACCAGTATGACACGGGAATTAACTCCTCCATGTCTTCTTTGCTTAAATATACCTGTGTTTTCACATTTAAATCTTTGCCTGATACCTGTCCTATACTGTATGTGGCATGGATACAACTTTATTTCTCCAAATAGTAACTAATTGCCCCACAACTTTTCTTTGAATTTGTACTTTCCCGCATTTGCCTTGAGATGGTGTCTTTTTAGTTTATTCAATTTCTGAATGCATCTCGTTGTTTCTGGGCCTTCTGACCCACTGACATACTGACTGTGCTCCATTGACTATTGAGGTATCAGTCAGGGTTCTCCAAAAAGTTAGGACAGAATGAATGGGCCATTTTGCAGAAAGAAACTATTTCATGGCTTGGACTCACACAATTAAGGAGGCTGAGAAATCTTTCCATCTACCTGAGTGATTCAGAGACCCAGAAAAGTGACCAAAGCAGGTGAAATCCTGACAGCTGATGACATAAATTCCAGCCACAATCTGAAGACCCAAGAATAGGATCATCAGAGCAGTAGATTAGCCAATGTGTTCCAGCAATGGGGCAGAGTGTGAATATGCTTGGTCCAGGGAGTGGCACTATTAGGAGGTGTGGCCTTGTTAGAGTAGGTGTGGCCTTGTTGGAGGAAGTGTGTCAGTATAGGTGTAGGCTTTAAGACCCTCATCCTAGCTGCCTAAAGCCAGTGTTCTCCTAGTGGCCTTCGGAACAAGAGGTAGAGCTCTCAGCTCTTCCAGTGCCATAGCTAGGATGAGGGGGTGAGATAAATGTATAGTTTTATATAGATTGATTCCCTGTTTTACATGTGCTTTTTTAAAGATTTATTTATATATTATGTACACAGTATTCTGTCTCCCTGTGTGCCTGCAGACCAGAAGAAGGCATCGTATCCCACTACAGATGAGCCACCATGTGGTTGCTGGGAACTGAACTCAGGTCCTCTAGGAGAGCAGTCAGTGCTGAGTCATCTCTCCAGCCCCAATGTACGTTTTTAATATATCCTGAAAGTGCAGCATGGTCTAAGGCACTGAGATGCTTCGTCTTCATACACTTTTCCACTCTCTCTGGCTGTGTGTAACAAACAACTTAATGTATATAATATGCAAGGTGTTTTCAGTTGGTCTGAGGCCACTAATCCCTTAACACAATGCAGGATACTTTTAGTAACACTGGGGTGGGATCTGGTGCTTTTAGGGAATGAAGTCAGAGGCAGTTATAGTTCAAGGTTCAAAATTAGGAGTTCTGCTTCATCCTGGATCCTCCTTACAGGATAAATGACAGTGTACCCCAGTTCCTTGCTCATAGTGTTTAACACACAAACACCACACATACGGCAGTGCATTCTGCTCTGTAAAGTTGACCGCAGAAGTTTCTTCTCAAGATCCCATAAGCCTAATGAGGAATGGATAGTGGTTAGTGCTACTTATTATTTTGGTCATTAACTGAGGAACGTCTTACACTGATTCATTCATTCAAAATTACAATGTCATTCAGGCCACAAGACAGCTGGGTCAGTAAAGGCACTTACCACCCAACTGACAGCTGAGTTCCTTCCCAGGGACCCACATGCTGGAAGGAGAACTCAGTCCCTTGAGTGTCCCTTGGCTCGAGCTGTCCCTTGAGTGTCACACAAACAGCATGGCATCTGCACACAGTACTGAAGTGAACGACCATTGTTGTGAGGGAAGCCTAGCAGGGACCACCACGTGGACACTGCGAAAGCCAAAAGGACAGTGTTGCTAGCTGGCAGCTGCTTGGGAACTTACCCAAACATGCTGCCCCGAGCCTTACAGCCCTTTGTCTTTTAGGCACAAAAGTCACATCCTGGTCGTGACACTGTAGTTAGCAAGAAGCAGAACTACAGAAGCCAAAACTATAGATTAAGTCTCTGTGTTTATTTTGGCAGGTGTGGGGCCTATGTGACAGTTTTAACATGGAATGGAGCCTCTGACTTGGCATCAGTTATGCCAAGGTCTGTGGGCCTGTTACACTGTATCATTTCAAGTTAGAACATTAACTTACTTACACAAACAGGAAAATTAAACTCTTACAGGTGTGACAAAGTGGTCACACCCCTCAAGTCACCCCTCAAGGTGACTGCTTGCACCAGACTGGGTCCATCAATATCCTGTCATGGAAAAGAGAGGAGCTTATGGGGCCCATCCCTCCTTAAAGATGTATCTAGGTAATTACTGTTAATGTGAGAGAAAGATTCTCTTCAGTCGTGTAGATATTAGCATGGTGCTCACAGCACTGAATCAACCCCTCAACCATGCTACTATAAGCCAATGTATGTATACTGATTAGGTGATTAGGTCATATTCTCTCTCTCATATCTCTCTCTCTCTCTCTCTCTCTCTCTCTCAGAAAGGGGAAAAGGAAGAAAATGAACCAGTAATTATACGAGGAGACAAAACAAAGTAATGATGGGTAAATGTATTTGCAATACACTGTCTACATGCATGGGAAGTGTCATACTGAAACAGTTTTGTGTATATTTAATATATGTTAATAAAACATTTAAAATTATGTTCATTTGTAAAATTGTTTTCATAGGTTTTTTTCATTTCATTATTTTTGTTAATTTACAAATTACATATTTAGGGTATATAGCATGTTTTATATACACATACACATTGTGGAACAGTTAAACCAAGCCAATATTCTCATAACTGAATCTTTGGTTTGTATCGAGGAAAAAAACCTATTACAATTTCCAGGTCTGGACTGTTGTTAACTACAGTCTCCATATTTGCTATAAAGCAGGTATTTTGAACTAACTCTCTGAGTCTAACTGAAGTTTTGCATTCTGACCAACATCGTCCGAGTCTGCTGTCAGCAAGCCTCTGGTGACCATCGCTTACTCTCTGCTTCCATAATCAACCTTTGAAGCTCCATGTACAAGCGAAACCATACGGTATTGTCTGGAGAACCAACAACCGCTGCAGGCTAGCCTCTGACCTCCACACTCATGCCATGCGCTGCCCCCGGAAAATAATTCTTTTTTAATGAACTCAGCTCAACCTGTTGGAGATTGCTCCTTGAACTCGGTGCCATTAGCAGAGAGGAGATTTGCTACTGGTTCCTACGGGTGAAAATGGCACCATTTTTTTTTTCAGCACAAAAATGTCGCTCCCTTAAAGCAATTAGAATTTGCTTTTTGTGAAAATCGTATGCAAAAATCCAATATATTATTACTGCAGAGAATCATAAAGATTTTTATTTATAGATTTTTAAAAAAATGTTTCTCTTTGCATTTCAGGAGGAAAAATCAACAACAACCAAAGAGAAAAACCACGAGTCATTTACAATCTGAGCGGGGGCGTGAGGGGAGGGGTGGTTCCGCAAGGGACAACCAAAGCTAAAATTAAAATCTTGTTGTACTGAGAACTCCAGTCCTGACTTACCTACTCTAGGAAAACACCAAAAAGGCTTCTGAGAATCGGTTGACTTGGTATAAAAGCATAAAGAATTGTTCTCTACACCGATCCACGCACCGCCCTGCCCTGTTGCCTGTCCGCCTCAGCTGGGGAGACCAGCTCTTTGGTCCCTTCCCTTTTAAACCCAAGAGCTCTTGCTTTGGGTTCATGGTCAATTCTCACCCTATAACTTGGATTTTTATTTCTATATTAGTAGTTGACTTGGATATTTATTAAGAAAACGTATCGCTTATTTTGTATTTCACATTTTCTAATACCTAAATTTTTAAATCCATGTCTATTTTCAACCTTTCTCGTAATTGTGACATTTCTCAGTAAGGGAAGGCCCATTCTCACATGCAGAGTAAATTACCTTCTGCCTCAAATGAGAAAACAAATTGCCTAAGAAGATTAGAGTCATTTTCTTTACTTAGAGGTATTCCTGACCGGAATTACAGGAGATCAAATCCATTAAGGCCACTTCCTGTTCTTTAAACTGGCTCACTCTTAGGAAGCGGCCTTACCATGACTACTTCAAGCACATTTTTAAGAAGACCTTTCAAAACTCTTAGAAATGATAATACAGCCGGGCGATGGTGGCGCACGCCTTTAATCCCAGCACTTGGGAGGCAGAGGCAGGCGGATTTCTGAGTTCGAGGCCAGCCTGCTCTACAGAGTGAGTTCCAGGACGGCCAGAACTACACAGAGAAACACTGTCTCGAAAAACAAAAAACAAAACAAAACAAACAAACAAACAAACAAAAAACAAAAACAAAAAAAAAGAAAGAAAGAAAGAAAAGAAAAGAAAAAAAAAGAAATGATAATACAAGTTTCATTTAAGGATTTAGAGGGGGGTGCTGGGAGAGGCAAGGAACACACCACTGGTCACGTGGGAGCCGGAAATCCACTGGAAGCCTGGGCTTGCTTTCCTCCTTGCCGTTATCAAACAAAAAATGGAAAGCATGCAGCACTGTTAATGTCCCCCCACCCCCGCCCCCACCCCCAAGCAGGATGTCATCTTCTTTCCTACGTCATCTCCAGAAAGCCATCAACTTGGAACCACTCAAGTGTGTGTTGATTGTTACATCATATACTCGGTACTGGTGGACCATCAAAAATACGTTAAAGCAGGGGTCTTCAGAATCAAACGGATGCATGAGGGATCAAACAATCTATTTGACAGCGAAATCCATTGACAACGGCAATGTTGAAACTGCAACGCTTGCATCTGCCGCCCCTGGTGCTGCTGGGGTGTGTGACACTCTCAGGCACTTCTCTCTAGGACTGCAAGAACTATTCTAAGCAAACACATCTGCAATCTGTCGCTTCCCTTGCCCTCCTCTCTCAAAAGTAGTCTCCAAGGCTTTTAACTACAGAGCAAATGCATAAATAGATGTAAAATGTCAAACGTTTCAGAGATGAATGGAGGGGCCTTTCTAGTTTCCTACCTTACCGTGCTCTCTTCCAGCTTGTTCTCAACCCTTAAATCCTGTAAGACTAGAGTTTATTTTTCCTTCTGGCCTCTTAGCATCAAAGAATATCAACCCAAATAATTCTTACTGATCCTAACTTGGACAGACTTTTGAAGCAGGGTATTTAAAAACTCCTTTCCACTTAAAACTTTCCCTGTTGGAGGCGTATATGTGTGAAATATGCAAATGTACACTCAAATTTGCATGTGTGGGTGCATGTATGTGTGGAGGCCAGGCGTTGGTGTTGGGTCTTGTCTTAGTTAGGGTTTTACCGCTGTAAACAGACAACTCTTATAAAGACAACATTTAATTAGGGCTAGTTTACAGGTTCAGGGGTTCAGTCCATTATCATCAAGGTGGGAACATGGCAGCATGCAGGCAGGCACGGTGCGGGAAGAACTGAGAGTTCTACATCTTCATCTGATGAGGCTGCTAGCAGAATACTGACTTCCAGGCAGCTAAAATGAGGGTCTTAAAGCTCACACCCACAGTGACACACCTATTCCAACAGGGTCACACCTACTCTATCAGGGCCACACCACCAAATAGTGCCACTCCCTGGGCCAAACCTATACAAAGCATCACAGGCATCTTCCTCAATTGTATTCCATTTAATGTCCTGAGGCAGAGTCTCACTAACTCAGAAAATGTTGATTCAGCTACAGTAGCCAGCCTGCTCCAAGGATAGAATTACAGCAGAGCCACCATGCCTGTCTGGCTTTTATGTAGATGCTGCAATCTGTGGGCTTATGTGGGAAGGGCTTTCTTCATTCACTAAACTCCCTTCCCAGGCCCTAAAAGTTTAAATTATAGTTCGTATTTAGTGGGGTTTAGCCAGGTGCTGCTATGTATTCAAATGCTAAATACTGGCCCCCAAGATTTGGTTGCAGTCTAGACAAGCACTTTCTCACATACACCAAATGATGTTGCACAAACTCTGCTCATTTTTTATTCTCTTACTTGTTAAATAAAAGTGGCAATTGGTTACAGCCAATTACTGGGGAGAATAGAAATAGGCGGGGTTTCAGTTACCAGTCTTTGGGGGGGTGGGTGGGGAGTAGGTAGAGACTGCAAAACAGAGAGAGAGACAGAGAGACATAGACACAGACACAGAGAGAAGAGAGAACAGAAGGCCTCCATTAGATGGAGTGGACTGGGAGCATGAGACCTAAGAGAAGTGGTTCCTGAGGACAGACCAATGGAGAAGAAATAACCTGGGCAAGTAACTTGGGGAATGCAACTGGGAAAGAGCTGGTCTAGCACAGAAAAATAGTTTAAGGGTAATTGCTCAATAATTGTGCTAACGCAGGTTACATAAATCAATAAGACTCTGACTTGATTATTGGGGGGGGGGCTAGCCAGGTCATAATAAGAACTAATAGAGTTATTAAATATTATACAACAACATATATTGAGACAGAATCAGCTCAGATCTCAATGAAAAGCAACTAGTCTACTGAAAAAAAAAACTATTTCAGAGAACACAGTGAGGTGGTATCAACTTTAGGAACACTGGCTGGAATTTTCTGAGAATTTTCTGGGCATGACACCTCTTTGATTGTCTTTTAAGATTTTCTATGAAGATCTTATTGGTAACACTTCAAGACAAGAGGTATTGTAGAGTGAAAAATTATAAAGGCCATTTTATGAAATATGTGTAGATTTTTCACCTTACAGAACTCGGAACTGAAAATAAGATTTCAGGCCTTCACATTCCAGGTGAAGGACACTTGCTGGATTACATTCCCCAAGCCTCGCCCAAGGCAGGAAGGCATTCCTGACTACAGATAAAGATGCTACCACCTAGGTGGGGCCATAGCCCTATAGCCGGAAAAAGTAAAGATAGTAATCTTAAATGGCAGGATAGGACACAATAGCATGGTGAAAACCACATTTTTGAGAAGTGAAGACCCCCATACTCGGGAGACCCTTCCTCAAGCCTCCGGAATCTCGACCACCCAAAAATCACAAGAAACCATACCTGGATGCAATCAGCAGAGGTTTATTAGGGGAGGAGCCGGCGGTCAAAAACGACAAGCTCTTTAGCTCCAAGAGCAGGGGTTTTGGCCACCTGTGGTGGGTTAAAGGGTCTTTTATAGCATGGGGTGGGGGGAAGAAGGCATTTTCGCGCGCTTACACATGATTGGTTGTTTTACAAATTTTGAACATAGCACTGGGAAGACCAAGGGAGGGGTAACCAAGAACAGTGGAACATTTCAGAGAATCTAGCCCAAATGATAGCATCTTTATCTGTAGTGAGGAATGCCTTCCTGCCTTGGGCGAGGCTTGGGGAATGTAATCCAGCAAGTGTCCTTCACCTGGAATGTGAAGGCCTGAAATCTTATTTTCAGTTCCGAGTTCTGTAAGGTGAAAAATCTACACATATTTCATAAAATGGCCTTTATAATTTTTCACTCTACATCCCCACTTCTTCCAATTTGCTTGTTTTTAATCATAAAAACTCAATTATTAATAAGTCTATTCTCACCCCACTTCTTCCAATTAGGATCTTTAGAAAAGTTTAAACTCCAGTGTCATAATAATTACCATTTTCTTGACCCAAAGTCTTATATTGGTGGCGCAACACAAAAAGCTGAACAGCATTTATCCTTTCTCTAACAAAAGTTACTAATCTATTTAAAATGTAGGGGCCTATGGTTAAAAGCAAAAGTAAAATCACAAGGGGTTCAGCAAGGGAGGATTGAACCAACTCTCAAATCAACGTTGCTGTGCCTCTCTATCTTGTCTCTGGTCTAACCTTTTTCTGAATTTACTCTCTGGTCACTCTTGAATGGTCTACATAATAGTAACATTTTTTCTTAGAGCAGCACACAGACTTTCTCCTTTAAGAAACAGCAAGTCTAGTAACAACTTAACTTTGTTACTGACTCTTCTAGGGCTCTCAAATCTACATCAGTGGCAGCTCTCAGCTGATGAAAATAATGAGGTGTCTGTATCAATGTAGCCACACCTGTCTCTATACCTATGGCCACTCCTAGTCACAATGTAACAGCTAGAGTCAAGGAAAATAGGCTCTCTGCAGAATCATCTAGGGTGTATCTCAAACTCAGCTCAAGAGTACCTGCGGGAACTAGCTGGACAAGTATATAATAATCTTTGTTCTCATCAAAGATAGAAGTGGAAACACATGGTGTTAACCCGGAGCTGTAAGTCTACCATTTATCAATTTTAGGCACTAAGTATCTGTTAGCAGGGGTTCTTGGGCTCTATCCTATTGACTAGGGGTTTCAAAACATTTCCTTTTCTTTGTAACACACTTTCAAAGTTGTCTTCTGACTTTTCCACATTTTGTGGCACATAGCTGTCTACATACACATAAAATCACATATATAATAAAGAGAAATTGCAAAAGGAACAAATCTATATAACTCTAGATTCACATTTCAACTTCAATCTTGTAATCACAAGCTGTCATTTAACCTTGGGTGTACACACACTAAGTCCCACCCTCCAAGGCAGCATTTTCCCTGTGCCTCTGGGGTGGTCTCAGGAGTTAAGGCCTGCTGCTCTTTAGCCTTGTAGAATAGCAGAAGACCTGGGGCTAAAGAGTAGGGGGTTGTTCAGGCATCTGGATCTTCTCCAGTTGGCATCAGTCACAGGTGGTGATGGTGAACTTCAAGGAGGTCGGATGGTCCACAGCACCAGGAACAGTCTTTTAGTAGCCTGAAAAATCATTTCTCACACAAAATGGACATTCTGGGTATGGAGCAAGGACAAGGGACACTCTAGCCAGCGCCAGTTCCCAAGGGTAGTTTAATTTTAGGGTCCTGTATATTCTCTCTACCTGTCCTGAGCTTTGGAGACAATATAAACAGTGGATCTTCAATTCCTGACTTACCTTAAAACTGCTATCTGATCTAATTACCTAGGACACTTGAAACCTCGGGAAGGTCCCTATTCTAGGCTGTTTTCTCCTAGGTATTTCTTATTTACTCTAAGTCTTATTATTTCTCTGGCTCAAAACCTAAGGTCCCTTATACGCTTTAAGTCTCTTGGCTGCTTGGTTGCACTCATATCTTAAGAGTCCATCTGTGTATTTAGCCTGGTAAATCCTTTGCTTTCTGGGGAGTATAGTTCTCCCTTCTTGTGTGCACCATTTTCTCTTTTTCTCTAGATAGTATCTGGCAGGATGGCTAGCAATCTGAGTTCTTTCTCTTATTCTGTGCTTTAAGTGAGGCCATCTCTTAGGCCCACAACTGGAACAGGCTCCCATATCAAGACACTTGATTTGTCCAGTTATTGCCTCAGGCCGGGGAGTCTCCTCCCTTGGTGTCCTGGGCAACAAATATTTACAGCTTCTGGTTTCATCAGGGTTTTCCTCTCTTGGCATATAGCCTTGCGGGCATGGGCTGTGGCAAAAGCATACCTGCTTGTCGACCCCAGGTTCCAAGGTTGCTCTCTGCACCAATGATCTCAGTCCAGATGACATGTGTCCACCACAGTAGCGCTGGCTTGTCTCTGACCAGCATGAAGAAAACTGCTCCCATCTGTAAAGCAGGTTACCTTGGCTCCTGGCTGAAGTCAGTCTTCTATCCGTTGAATTCTTGTCAGCTTGTTGCAGCCCAGGAAGTGTTGTATCTGGATGTCCATCCTAGGGGGTATCCCCTCAACCAGACAGGGGATAGGAGCAGCCTAGGATGACCATAAATGAATGGGATACCCAGCCCATCTCTTAGTCCACCATTTTCGGGTAGTCCATGAATACCTTTTGACCCATTGGCCTGGAGGAAGCCCCTGTGTTTCTTCACACAGAGCTGTTATCTTCGCCACTTGGGGTGTTTTTCGAGGCCCAGGATTTTCTGGCCCTGGCTTCTATTTGTTAGGGCCCTCTTGGACCCTGAAGCTGGCTCCTTTACTTGCAATGTGCACACTGGTCTTTTTCAAAGAGTTTTATCTCTCTTTGATTGGAGTCCCTTTTTTCTGCTTTCTGTAAATTCTTTCCTGTCACCTTTCTCTTTCTTCACCTCTCTCTAGTCTCCTCTATTCCTCTCTATTCCTCTGGACTCACAGCAACTTATCTCTATTCTTCTTCTCTACTCTTTTCTTCTAGACTTACACTAAACCTTCTCTATTCCTCTTCTCTATTCCTTTCTGTAAAATCTTCTCTCACTTGCTATTACCATCAATAATTTTAATATGTAGTATACTTCCTAAATCTTTCAATTACTTATCTTGTAGTCTCTGTAGCCTCTGGAGCCTTGTCTACACTGACAGAATGTCTCTATGAGCTAGTCTAGAAAGGCTGTGGGTAACTTATCTGATCTCTGCTTAACCTCTTGTGTCCTGATCAAAATTAGTGGGGTTTCATGTAACCCTCTCTCTCAAGATCTATCAGCGGGATCTGGCGTGGGCCTTTGGGTGTCCCTTACCTTCTGTCACATGAAGGTCTCAGTCACATCTGGTCCGAATTGACCTGCTGCTGACCACGTCCTGATCAATTGATGGGGTCCCCATGTCTGAGGCTTCACTTCTGAAGACCAGAACCTACAAGGGTCTTGTGGAGAAAAGGCTTTTACCTTATTTATTGCTTTGAACTCTGTGTAGACTGACGCATTTGTGAGGCTGCATGACTGCTGTTCACATCACACTAGAGACCATAACCTAATTCAGTCTGCAAACAGTACCTTGTCCACAGATGTAATGTGAGCTCATCTCTGAAGCTCTAAGAAAGAAACCAAATCAGAATGAATAGCCTTATCTATAGCATCTCACAGTAAGGACTATTAAGATGTTGCAGGTTCACACAGTTATTAACAATTTTTTAAAAGGCAACTTAAGTTACATTTGACACATATTTGAATTTAACTTTTAACAAAATAGAAACTTTGGTCATAGTTCTATAAAAACCTTTTAAAGAGTTATTTCTGATTACAACAAGAACAATAAAGTAAACATTTTTATGTCTAACATAAGAGCACAAGTCTTCACCACTTCTTCAATTTTATCTTGTCAAAACTCTCATCTTTGAACCAAATCTTAATGAAAATCTCATATAAATAATGAAATTGACTCAAACAGTAATGGTTAGAAAATCCATCAAAACTGAAGGATATATATATATGTATTTTTTTTTCTGACTCAGGACAGCCTGTAACTTTTAAGCTGTAATTTTAGAAAAAGCACTCCTTTACTTATTAAACTGGGAAAAATCATTATCAACTTTCTTTTTCTGCTGGTGCCCTTCTCCTGGCCACAGAGCAGGGCGAATTATCAGTTTTTCTTGTGTAAATCAAGACAGCCTCACAAGTAAGTTTTAAACTAAATTAAGTAAGCAGTTTTAACCAGTTCTTTTCTCTTTTTAAAAAATAATTAACTCTCAGGTGAACAATCTTGCTGTGGCTGTTTGTCTAGCTGCCCTGGCTCCACTGCCGGGGTTTTTTTCTTTTTCTTTTTTTTTTTTTTTTATCACCTGGGTTCTCATCTATCTTCATAGGCGGCAGGTGGAAAACGCCGATTTGTTGCACTAGTGACCTCAAGGTACCCAGTACAGCCAGGAATACCAAACTAGGTAGCTGTTGCACGCTGTGGCTGTGCTGGGGAAGCACGAGTTGTCGCCCGCCAAGTGCTGTTACCTGAAGCATACCCTACATGCGGTAGGCGGGCTGTAGGAACAGGAACCGCGAGCACAAACCGAGGTAGCTGCCCCTTATTAAAGGACCTGCCCGCCTTTCTGCAGCTGTATTCTTGTACTGGCGGCTTCATTCCTGTCTCTGCCGGCAATCATGTTACCTATTTTTAATTCAAGATGTTTAACACAGTAGATTAACAGCTAACACACAGATGATTTGCCAAGAAAAGATGATAGCATCTTTATCTGTAGATGAAGATGATAGCATCTTTATCTAAAGATATCTAAAGATGATAGCATCTTTATCTGTAGTGAGGAATGCCTTCCTGCCTTGGGCGAGGCTTGGGGAATGTAATCCAGCAAGTGTCCTTCACCTGGAATGTGAAGGCCTGAAATCTTATTTTCAGTTCCGAGTTCTGTAAGGCGAAAAATCTACACATATTTCATAAAATGGCCTTTATAATTTTTCACTCTACAGAAGAATGAGTGTGCAGAGTGATCTCACATGACTCTAGATCATTTGGGCTAGATTCTCTGAAATGTTCCACTGTTCTTGGTTACCCCTCCCTTGGTCTTCCCAGTGCTATGTTCAAAATTTGTAAAACAACCAATCATGTGTAAGCGCGCGAAAATGCCTTCCTCCCCCCACCCCATGCTATATAAGACCCTTTAACCCACCACTCGGGGCCAAAACCCTGATCTTGGAGCTAAAGAGCTTGTCGTTTTGACCGCTGGCTCCTCCCCTAATAAACCTCTGCTGGTTGCATCCAGGTATGGTTTCTTGTGATTTTTGGGTGGCCGCAATGTCCTAAGACTTGAGGAAGGGTCTCCGGAGTTTGGAGCTCTTCATTATGTACCATTAATGCCTCTTTTGTAACATAATAACATCTTAAATTTGTGTTTTTCACAGATTTATATGATACAATATATCCAGGACTGAGAAAAAACTGGTGACTGAGGTTGCTTTAAACCTGAGGCTATGGCAACAGAGACGTCTGGTGGATTGCTACAGTTACACACCAACACCAAGGAACTGCCAGTCTTCTAGGTGAGGAAAGTAAGTCCAATAAAGGAACACTCTCGTTCCGCTCTGGATGCTGTAGCTTGCTGATGGTCTAACTGCTGGTGCTGTAACTAAGCAGGTGGCCTGTAGCTTCTGTTGAAAAGGTGAGCCTGACTTCAGGTTCCTCCCCTCGGAGCTCAGGAAAAACCCTGTGGCAGAGCAGAGGAAGGACTGCATGAGCCAGAGCAGTCCAGGACACCAGAACACAGCCCACAGAACCAACTAAGAAGAGCTCAGAGACTGAGGGAGAACTGTTGAAGCCTGTGTGGGACAGCACTAGGTCCTCTGCATATGTTGTGGTTGTTAGCCTTGGGGGTTTTGTGAGATTCCTAATAGGGAAGTGGGATTGTCTCTGGACCCCTTTGTTTGCTCTTGGGACCCTTTTCCTCCCACTAGCTTGCCTCGCCTGGCCCCAATATGAGTGTTTGTGCCTAGTCCTAGTGTAGCTTGTTATGCTGTGTTTGGTTGATATCCCTGGGAGGCCTGCTTTTTTCTGAAGGGAAACAGAGGGAGAGGGGAAGGGGGACTGGGAGAAGTGGAGAGAGGGGAAACTGGTTTGGATATATTTTATGAGAGAAGAAGAAAGAAGAAAGAAAGGAGAAAGAAGAAAAGGAGAAGGAGAAGGAGAAAGGAGAAGAAGGAGAAGGAGAAGGAGAAAAGGAGAAGGAGAAGGAGAAAAGAAGAAGAAGAAGAAAAAGAAAAGAAGAAGAAGAAGAAGAAGATAAATGGCCTTAGTCAGGGTTTCTATTTCTGCACAAACATCATGGCCAAGAAGCAAGTTGGGGAGGAAAGGGTTTATTCAGCTTACACTTCCACACTGCTGTTCATCACCAAAGGAAGTCAGGACTGGAACTCACACGGGGCAGCAAGCAGGAGCTGATGCAGAGGCTATGGAGGGATGTTACTTACTGGCTTGCTTCCCCTGGCTTGCTCAGCTTGCTTTCTTATAGAACCCCAGACTACCAGCCCAGGGATGGCACCACCCACAATGGACCCTCCCACCCTAGATCACTAATTGAGAAAATGCCTTACAGCTGGATCTCATGGAGGCATTTCCTCAAGGGAGGCTCCTTTCTCTGTGATAACTCCAGCTTGTGTCAAGTTGACACACAGAACCAGCCAGTACAAATAATAATAAAAGTGAACCAGCAAATGCCAGTCATGCATACAAAAAGGATCAGTGGGCTTGCTTCTTCTTTAAGCAGAACGCCTGATAGAAGGACTAGAGAAGCTAGCTCTGAATAAGGACTAAACTTTGTCACTAAGCTTTTCCTGTGACATTTGGAATCACCTCAGGCATCAACTTGGTTTCCTATAAGCTCTAACGATTTTAATATATTCCTGTGGTACCCACTCTAGTATGTGAATGACTCCAGAACTATTGGGATCATCTATTTAGTTGGGCATCTCAGAAAGAATATTACTTCTCCCTCAAGACATCCCCCATGTGCCTGCACAACAGCAGAAGACAATATTAAGTTTGTAGACACAGGAATTATTACCCCAGAGCTTGCTCTCAGAAGGCACACACTGGTGAAAGCCAGTATGTCTTGTGTCAACTTGAAAGCAGCTAAAGTCATCAAAAGGAGGGCACCTCAATTGAGGAAATGCCTTCATGAGATCCAGCTGTAAGGCATTTTCTCAATTAGTAATCAATGAGGGAGGGCCCAGCCCATTGTGGATGGTGCCATCCCTGGGCTGGTGGTCCTGGGTTCTATAAGAAAGCAGGCTGAGCAAGGCATGGGGAGCAAACCAGTAAGCAGCACTCCTCCATGGCCTCTGCATCAGCTCCTGCCTCCAGGTTCCTGCCCTTTGTGAGTTCCCGGTCCTCAGGGGTTTTGATGATGAACTGTTCTAGGGAACTCTGAGTGAAATAAACCCTTTCCTCCCCAACTTGCTTTTGGTCCTGGTGCTTCATCACAGCAACAGTAACCTTATCTAAGACACCTAGGAAGCATGATCAAGTTCAATTCCATACTGTATCTTGTCTGATCTTAGATCACTCAGATATGCTTCCAAACTGCTGAAAGCAGAAAACATTGCATTCCCAATGCGGGTGGGGGGTATGGACTAATTTGAGAGATACTTTTATAACGCTAAAAAATGTTAACTGGGTCTAAAGTTAGTGATATTTCAGCTGTTACAACTTACAAAACAAAACAAACAAAAACAAGACAATTGTATCTTGATAAAAAGAACGGAAGTGGGCAGCTCTCAGCTCAGTGGGCAGAGCACTTGCTTAGTGTGAGCAAGGGGGAAGGGGCTCACACCCCCTCACCGTGATAACACGACAAAACACCTCAAAGTTTAAAACTATTCATTTTCCTGGTCCTTACGCGCGATTACTCTCAAATATAACCTTAGTAATTAAAATTAGAGCAAAGATTATGCTTGTGGAGCTAGGAACTGCCCCATAAAACCTGTAACTCAAACCCCACTGCTTCGATCTCTGCCGCCCTTCTGAGAGAGGAAGCGGGAGAGGAGCCCAAGTTGCCTGTCACCTATATCCTTGCCTGCCCCAAGCTCGACTGCACCCCTGCTCTGATCCGAGCCCGATCCAGAGTTGCATATAGACCAATTTCTGCATCAGTGTTATCTCGACCAGAAACTAGGACTGGAGAGGGCTCTACAGTATTTAATGGGACCCAGAATGGTATGTGTCAGCTGATCCGGAGGGAGTTTCAGACGAGTGTAGTCAGTAGAGACATTGATACTGTTGCCAAATTCATTGGTGCAGGTGCTGAAACAGTAGGAGTTGCTAGTTCTGGTGCTGGTATTGGAACAGTCTTTGGCAGTCTTATCATTGGTTATGCCAGAAACCCTCCACTGAAGCAGCAGCTGCTCATATGCTATCCTGGGGTTTGCCTTGTCTGAAGCTATGGGTCTCTTTTGTTTGATGGTTGCATTCTTGATCTTGTTTGCCATGTAACAGAAATTACTGCCTGAAATGTTGGCATTCATAGTAACTACGGATGTAATTCTGTGTCTCTTGCTGTGACTCCGAAGACTGTAGTACTGGCGTCATGGAAATACATGTTACTACCAAAGTCATTTCATTAAAGACGTCATCAGTTGGTTCTCAAGGCATCATAAGGTCCTTGAATTACAAAAATTACCATATCAAATACTGTTATATGGAAAGACTTTCAGTATGAGTAACAGCTAAATGTTATAGTAATGATGGATACCTAAGGTAAGCTTTTCTCTGGCTTCGGTTACTGTATGAGAACTCTAAGCTTACAGTACCACCTATAGGCCAAGAGAAGAATATTAATGACAACACGTTTTTGGTTTGGGGTTTTTGTTTGGGGGTTTTTGTTTTGGTTTCTTTTCTTTCTTTCTTTCTTTTTAAATTTTATTTTATTTTTACATTCCAGATTTTATTCCCCTCTCGGTCCACCCTCCGACTGTTACACATCCCATACCTCCTCCTTGCCTCTCTGTTTCCATGAGGATGTCCCCACCTGCCACCACCCCACCAGACCTTTAAACTCCCTGGGGCTTCTAGTCTCTTGAGGGTTAGGTGCATCTTCTCTAACTGAACCCAAACCCGGCAGTCCTCTGCTGTATTTGTGTTGGGGGCCTCATATTAGCTGGTGAATGCTGCCTGGTTGGTGATCCAGTGTCTGAGAGATCTCGGGAATCCAGGTTGAGACTGCTGGTTCTCCTACAGGGTTGCCCTCCTCCTCAGTTTCTTCCAGTTTTTCCCTAATTCAACTACAGGGGTCAGCAGCTTCTGTCCATTGGTTGAGTGCAAATATCAGCATCTATTTCGGCTGCTTGTTGGGTCTTTTGGAGGGCAGTCATGATAGGTTCCTTTTTGTGAGTGCTCTATCAGTGTCAGGCCTTGGGGCCTCCCCTTGAGCTGGATCCCACTTTGAGCCTGTCACTGGACCTTCTTCTCCCAGGCTCCTCTCCATTTCCATCCCAGAAGTTATGGATCAGAGTTTTGACTGGGATAACAACCCCCTCCCTCACTTGATGCCCTGTCTTTCTGCTGAAGGTGGGCTCTACAAGTTCCCTCTCCCTACTGTAGGGCATCTCATCTAAGGTTCCTCCCTTTGAGAGTCTTTCACCTCCCAGGTCTCTGGTACATTCTGGAGGGTTCCCCCCAACCTCTTTCCTCCCAAGGTTGCCTGTTTCCATTCTTTCTGCTGGCCCTCAGGCCTTCAGTCCTTTTCCCCCACCCAATACCAGATCATGTTCCCCAATCCTCCCCCCTCCATCCTCTTTTTAATTCATAAAATATAACTTTTCTGAGGAAATTAAAATATCCCTCCCCTCCCAAGTTTTACAACTTAATAGAGAATCACTTTATTTTCAATCACTGCTAAAACTGTGAAGGCAGTTTTAAAATCTAACAGTACTATAATATCCAACTTTATTTGTGTTTTGAGATTGCTGAAGCATCTGTGATGGGTAATCTTGATTGTCAACTTGAAGAGATTAGAATCACCTGGAAAACAATCACACTTGACACACATGTAAGGGATTATCCTGTTTAGAGTGATTGGGGCAGGAAGCATCACCCACAACAGGCGGCGCCATTCCCAGAGCTTGGATCCTGAACTGTATAAAAAAGGAGAATGTGAGTGAAAAGTTTCCACTGTTCCCTACTTCATGACTGTGGTCACCAGCACCCTCAGGGACCCTATTGCCATGACTTCTTTGCCATGACAGATTTCACCTTGGACCTGGGAGCCAGAATAAACCCTTTCACCTTTAAATTGCTTTTGTTAAGGTTTTTCATTGCAGGAAGAGAAAGTTAACTAAGATGATATGTAAAATATCATGACATATCATATAATAGCCTATCATATATATAGCCATAACATATATATTTAGTCATTATATGACACATACAAAATTATTTATATATGTATACATATATGTATATATAGTCATTATATTACACATACACTACATATACATATATATATATATATAATTTTTTTAAACTGAATACTCATCATCTCAGTAGAATGTCATTTTCTTTTCTTGTCTTTCATGTTGCACCTGCAGACATGTAACAGCTGTGAAGTGCCAGGCCCCTCTTCAACACACTGTACTTACATTACCTAATGACAGTCTCACATTAGACCTTCAGTAGTCTCTGTGTTAATGTCTCCTCTGTGACTGTTAAGCAGGAAGCACAGGATCTTGAATAAACAGTAAAGCCAAGGCTCGAGCTGGGGCAGTTGGTCCCCAGTGCTGTGGGTTTTTTTTTTTAAACATTCTTTATTACATTTTTTTTTTAACTTTAAAGTATGCTTAAAGAGCTACAAGTATAGCTTGGAGATCGTGTTTGCTTAACATATGCAATGGCCTGGAACTAAGCTTCATTAAAATCTGCTTCTCACGGGCGAGCATGGCATGTGTAAAATACGTGTGTTGCTCCTGTAAAACATTTTCTAATGCTACTAAGTTTCCATCAACAACTTTAGTGACTACATGTTTGCTAACTCTCTGACTCGACTCATCTTCCTTATGTTATTTACCGGTGGACTTAGAACTGACATCTGATCTGCTCTATAGTATACAGAGCAGGGTCCTCAGCCTTCCTAACTCCATGACCCTTTAATACAGTTCCTCATGCTGCGGTGACCCACCCCCAACCACAGTCACTTTGTTGCTACTTCGTAATTTTGCTATTGTTATGAATCATAACATAAACATCTGAGATGCAGGATATCTGATATTTGACCCCCAAAGGGATCATGACCCACAGGTTAAGTCCCACTGAACATGCAACAAAAAGCACATTTTGCATTCCATGCAAAAGTTTTGCTTCTTTTGGACTTTATTTCCTGGTTTTAATATTCCTTAAGTAGGTAGAATTTAGCATAGCCTTACAAAAACCCATCATTGCTGGTCTGCAATATTCCACATGGATTTTTTAATTTCATCACTATATGTTACTGGCAATGAGATGAATATTGGAGAAGGGCTTCCTGATAAATAAGTCACCTCTCTCTACTCAGACTTAAATGACGTAACACTGTTAAAGATGACTCTTGGTGCAGGGCAATTAAATCAACACTTGAGATTTCCAAATGGACAATAGGTTTTCTTTTCACAGTATAAAACATACAGACAATTCAGTGGTAACTCAGGAAATCAGGACTGTATTTTCAAAAAGAATCAGTACCATATCCAGTGTCATTCGTATGGGTCAGAAACAGAGCGTGGATACAGACAACAGTCTAAAATCTGAGTTTAGGTGACAGAAAACAAAACAAAAAGTTAGGGGAACAGGTAAAAATTTAGTATAGAAAATTTAATTAAAATCTTCAGTCTTCCTCAAAGATGATCTCATAAATACATTATGAGAACAGACACTGCCTTTGCATGGGGTTACACCAGCCACTTCATGCCGGAAAGGATGGCAGTGATGGAGAAAAGCTTCTCTGGTCCTATCACCATGGTTTCACTGTCACCTGGCTTTACCTTTCTAAGCAGTGTGGACAGTGTTCTCTCTCCACCTCTTATGCGTGATGCACAGTAGCCAGTGCTCAGAGACATGCTCCAAAGACCTGGAACTTTCATGACCGGAGCAAAAATCCTGATGCATGACCTTAAAGACCTCGGTCACACAGCTTTAAACTTAGACACTGATGCTTACGTTAATACACCACACCCAGCCTCTCAGGATACCGTGAAAACCAACGAACAGCAACCGTGAAGCTCAAGGTGGAGTCTTAGGAACCACAGCTACCCTTGCTTCCAAACACAGGGCACACGGCTGCATCAGGGTGTGGGTTTAAATGTCGCCGCCCTTCATCATTTCCCGCAGACAAACGGTAGCATAACAGGAAGCGTCGAGGTCAAAGGACAAGGACAGTGATGAGGCTGTAACATCATCGTGGGGCCCTTCCACTTGAATCTCAGCGGCATCAGGATGGACTAGTCGATGTGACAAGTTGTGGGGGTGTTTCACGATGTGCCTGTAGCATCCGGGTACATTCAGCTTTAGGGCGGGCACCCTGAACCTACAGGCCTGCAGTCCATCCCTGCTGAGGACTCCTTGGTACCACCGCCCTACTTTGTTCTCTGGGTACTGAATGTTGTATCCAAGCACAGGCAGAACCACCTGGGAGGACAGAGAGAAACGACAGCTTATGGATTAGCTTTCGAAAGATATTCGACCATATCTCACCTATATGACTGGAACCCAGCTTTGTTAAAAAAAAAAACAAAAAACAAAAACAAAAAAACAAAACAAAAAAAAAAAAAACAGTGTCAGGTTATAAATATGAGACATGTTTTGGGTATTACCTAGGCCAGCTATAACGTTATCTGATAAAGAAAAGAGCTAGCTAAAACCAAAGAGTCGGGAGAGCTGTGGTAATCAGCTTACATCAGGCATCACTGGGCAAACCATAATTCAAAAATAAAGGTTCGTTTACATATTCAGTGAAGACCAACTCTCTGACAGCAGGGAATTCTACAAGTGGAGTCTTGGTGACATGCAGTATAGTCCCTACTGCTAACCCTGCTATCTTGCATGACAGTCTTAGATTCCTTTTTTATTAAAAAGCAAACAGGTGACAGCGAGTATTTTTATTTTTATCAGCTGCATGCTTGTGAGTAAGGCCATGCTCCTTAAGGATTGCTCCTTTGCGAACTGCTGGACAGTACGATTCAATGCTAAAATGTATTTAGAAAAATGGACAAAAAGGCATCAAATGTATAAACGAATCTCAAAGAAGCCAGGCACTTTAGGGTTTAGGTCAGCATGTAGAAGGCTGAAGCAGGGTATGTATGAGTTAGAATCTAGCCTGGGCTATAGCTGGCGTCTGAAACATGATTCACTTGTAACCCTTTTATCCAAGAAATTTATACATAACCCTAGGCATGTAACTCTATGAAATTGGTATAAAAGCCAGAAATTGGCTGATAATAAATCATATAAGAAGTATTTCAGGATGATTCTTTGTTATATGTATAATTCTATCTTTATTAAAGACAATTTAATTATTAAATTATTAAATCAAATTTACATGCTAATAAGATTAGGTACTGTTTATTTTCATCTGAGGCATTAAATCTTGGCTGAATATTTGAAACTGTAGGACAGAAAGCATCTTTGGTGTATTCCAGAGTTGACAGGTATTTGGATTCAGTAATCCTCACTGCCAAGAGTATTGCTTCACGTAGACACATAGCACAAGATGGCAGAAGTATACTTAGAGCCATTTCAGAAACTGTTGAAAAACTCCATCCTAATCCCAGAGCAAAACTCAGCTAACTATTGTTCTTAAAAGTCGGCAACCAAAATGACAATTTTTAAAATCAGGTATTCTAATGCAATGCAACCCATGCATAACTTGATATTTACATGCTGATGGATGATGGTAGAAAAATATTACGTCTCTGTTTTTCAGAAGTAAGCCATTTGTTTTTTAAAAACAGAAAATTTTTGTACGTGCAGTAAAACCTACAACGGCTAATATGTAATCGTCTGAAATCTGAGCTGAGGCGTTTCAGGTGACACCATCATCATCATCACCACCACCACCATCACCATCATCACCATTACTATCCTCAACATCATTACCATCATCACCATCATCGTTGTCATCATCATCACCATCTGCACGGCTGAGCAGGAAGTACTAACGGTGCAAAGCGCATGTGTTACGATGCAGAACCTGGCCTGCAGTGAGGTCACATGATGCGACACCGGAGAATGCTTCTACAACCACCCAGGGAGCGTTACGCCCTTGGTTCTCGGCTAACTTTCTGTCCATATGCACTCGGAAACCTCACGCTACTACGGAAGCTTTCACACGTTCCGCCGTGGAGGTCACAGCCTACAGACTTGGAAGCTGGGATACAGGATGGCTCAACAAAGGCCACGTAGATACCGAGTGACACTATTCAGGTGACATATTTTTCCAAGGGTGGAGCACCGTAAGATAAGATAAAAAGTAAATCAGTGATTCTTGTGAGATAGGATTAGTGCAACCCTGGAAACAGGATTAACGGTCAGGCTCTGGGAAAGGCTGGAGGGAGACATGAACTTTGGGAAAATCTGAGGGAGACATGAAGTGCTCTTACTAAATTTCTGTATTCCCATGACTAAATACGTTTATCAAAAGCAAGCATAAATTAAATTATTAGGAACTAAATGATAGCATAATAAATTTATTGTAAGCATAAATTTATTAAAGAAGCATAAATTATTAGGATATAAATCATTACTTAATCTAAAAGTTACCTAAGAAGGGCGGGTCAGATTTGACTCTAGTGGACAAGGCTTATGTAAATCTAAGTGATGGTAACTTGCATTTACCTGGTGCAGTGCATATGTGTTGGCTGATTCCTCTTCTTTGGTCACCAGATGAACCTAGTTTTATAAAATACAGTGGAAATGAGTGGTTCCCAAATGCTCAGACTACCTCAGTGTTCCCTGACCCTGATTCACACACTGAATACATATATGCTTAAACACGACCTCTTTATCATCACTTGTCTGCAGACAAGCCCACTCCATAAAAAGAGACCAGTCCTTTCTGCATTGACTACACACTGCTGAAGCAGGTGAGCTATAGCCGTGACTTTCCTCCCTCACCAACAAATTATGCCAAACTGAACATCTGCAGAGCCAGCCCCTCCCTTCAGTCACCCCAGGGTGACCCTAGCAAAGACAACTAGTAATGGGAGACACAGCGCCTGAACCTGTTGTCTTCTCTAAGGCAAGGGCTCAAATGGAGGGACTGGGACACCAACCCAGCCACGAAACCTTTGACCTACAGTTTGTCCTGCCTGCAGAGTGTTCCAGGACCAAGCAAGCAAAATCAAAGTGATCATAGAGACTTCATCACGCTGTTTGTCAATATTTGTTCCAGAGAGTGGTTGTAGGCATCAGAGACAGGAAGGGAAGGAAGTGTGTGACATGCTACACTCGGGAAACTTTGCTCACAGCTTCGTTCTGGGCTGGAGAGGTGCTCGGCTGTGAGGAGGGAGCACCTGCCACTCTTGCAGAGGTCGGTGCTAGAGACAAGGCGTGCCTGAATAAATCATGAGTTTCAGAAAAGGGCCAATACATTCATGCTGGGTTCTCTGTTAATTAGTCTGGGGAAGATTTCTATTACTTGAAACTATTTGTATAGATGGAGTCCAGCATTAATCCAGGTGAAGCTTTCTTTAGGCAAAGCTCAGAGTTGACCTTTCCTCTAGTTTTGAAGTGCTGGGTCTCGATGTATCTCTATCGGCTGACTCCTAGATCTACACGCTGGTTCCTCCAGATCCTCTTAGACTCCTGGGTCTTTTTAGGCACACCACATTGGCGATTCTGAATTTTTCCTTTCCCATCTGAGCCTCAGCTCTCGTTTCTATAGAATGGGAGTTAAAGGACCGAGAATATCTGATATCCTTTACTTCACTAAAACCTAATGACTTTACAGTATACAGGATGAAGTACTGCAGGAACCTCACAATTTTACAACGTACAGGAGGCCAAGGGCCTCGTTCCTGTTTTTTAACCACGTTTTGATATAATGTCAGAGAAAAGTTTTTTTGTTCTTTTCGATTTATACTATTATTTGAACTGTCTAACGAGACATACAGGATTCAGCTTCACTACTTAGTTGAAACTCACAGAGAGAAAAATGCCTGCTGGACAGGGAAGAAATGGGAAACGAAGGTTTTATAGCATCCCATAGCCTTGTAGCATCATTACAGAACTTTCTTTAAGGGAAAGCAGAGAGAGAGATGGAGGACACTTGCTGGCGGTGGAGGCGAGGGAGAGAGAGAGAGCACCTAATTCGGGTGTGTGGGCGAGCCAGCTTTGGACGGTTCATTCTTGTTTTTAAGAGGACCACCCTGTGCACTACACATACAGGTGTGTGTGTGTGTGTGTGTGTGTGTGTGTAAGTGTGCTCTTTAGGGGCATCTTTACCACCTTTCACTCTGTACCACTGACTGTTTTTCTTTGCTTAGCAACGTGTTGATTCTCAGCTGTCAGAAGAGTCAAGCGGGAGATGAGCAAACGGATCGACTGTCTCTGGTGTGGCGAGTCACCTCCATGGCGGGTACTCACTTTACTGCTTGGGAAATGCTCATTCGCATCTTCATCCAAGCAGATCAGGTCCCCTTCCACCACCTTGGGTCCGTAGGCTGCCAGTCTGTAAGACACTGCCTCGTTCCAAACCCTGCTACTGTATGCGTGGATGTAGAATATGCGCATGGAATGGGGGAAGGAGAACCAGGCCTGGATGCAGCCTTCCTCCGTCAAGCCGAAGCGATGCAACGACTCCAGCAGCGCCCGCTCTCGAACCCGGAACTCAGGCATCAGTGAAAGCGTCCCTTTAGCATCCTCTGAAATGAAGAACAAATCAGCCCATAGGTACTTCCACTGAAGAGCTGTCTGCGGGATGCCTTTTCTAGCAGTCTAAATGAAAGGCAATCCTTTATGGAGACCAGTCAAACCCAATTACACTAGAAAAGGCTCGCTTTTTTTTTAAGCTTTTATTTTCCTTGAAAAATAAGAAAGAACAAATGAACCCAGCAATAGGAATGGCTGACCAGACCCCCTTCCTTTAGAACAGAGTTAACCTAATTCAGAAGACTGCTAAACAAAAAGAACCTATCACCAAGGATCTAATAAGCTGGAGAGCTGCAGGGGTCTGGGAGTGTCTAAAGAAGAGATATGGACATCCAATAGAACCCCAGCAGAATCACCAGCAGCAATCTGTAGCCTAGCTAATAGGATGCTTTGTAAAATGTAAAATGTTGAGCTCCATACACACTTATTCATGGAGGGCCTTGCAGCCGGTATTTGATGAAGGTACTGGGTACTTCTTGGGTGTGCTGAAGCTTCAGAATCCTTGACACGAGAACCACATTGCTTATGTGCACCTGTGAACAATTCTGTATATACACACACACACCAGACTGACCTGTGAACAATTCTGTATATACACACCAGACTGAAGCGTTCAAAGTGTAGTCAGGAATACATGACAGCCCGTCAGAAGAAATTGTAAGAAACCTGAGATCACAGACTCAGGCAAGGCTTCGATACTTGCTGGGGCCCTACTACCATCTGAGGCAGTGTGAACTGGACCTCCTGTTAGCAGTGGGCTATCCCACTGGCCTGCTCCCGGGGACCTAAAAGCTACTATGTCATTACCTGCTGCCACCAGGTGCACCAGGTGTGTGCCTCACATAAAAAGGCCTCCAGCCACCCCAGGTTCCTCTCTGCCTTCTCCCATCTCTCTCTCTCTCTCTCTCTCTCTCTCTCTCTCTCTCTCTCTCTCTCTCTGTCTCTCTCTGCCCTCTCCTCCCCCTCCATCTTCTTGTCTGTCTCTCTCTCCCCAACCATGTTCCACCAAGTCCTCTTTGGCTCTCCCCTCCCCCAACAAACCTCTTACACCAGATCTGTTGCCTGGCATAAATTCTAAGGGGTACCTTGCTTGGCACAGCTTGCCAAAGCTGCCCCACTCCTCGCTTGCTGTTTATCCTATCACCCCCTCTAGGACTTTCTATATTGAAGGGAAACTAAGGATGTATTCCCTGCCTCTCCTTACCCCTGAGGTAGTTAGGACAGACAAAACCCCAAGTAAGTTGGCCAAAATGAAGTACCCGAGTCAGGCACTAAAATGACTGGAAACACAATGTACTGCTATCCGTCTCCAGTCTGTCTCACTGCCTTCCCGCTCAGCCATTTCTGCTATTTCTTAGTGTGTGCACTTTTGAGGAGAGGCCGGTGCAGGGCATTTGTGTGTGCCTGAACTACTACAGATCAGTAAAGAAACCTACGTACCAGTTTGAAGAAAGTATTTCTTTGCTTTATTGACAGGATCATCCATGTCTTCTGGTGTAAGAAATAATTTTATGGCCTTCACCTGGAGAAATTAACCAAGTAAAGATGTTTTTTATAAAAGAAACTGACCAATTACTTAAAAAAAAAAAAAAAAAAAATTCTTGGGCATCCTTAGAGGACTGAAAATGTTGCAATTTCCTCCTTTATCTTAGCATACTTCGTTTCACATGTAGAGATATTCTTCGATACAAAGTAACATACAAAGTAACAACCAAAATATTACACTGGAAAAGCCCCCTCCTCAAGCACTTCTGCAATTACATTTCTGACATTTTTTTCTTTTTTTTTTTTCTTTTTTAATTTTATGTATTTGAGTATCTCCCATTTCTGTCGTTCTGTATTCAGCTAAAATAAGAACATGAACATAAAGGCATGACATAAACACTCGGACTTGGCCAACATGGGATGAAAACATCGAAGGAAGCAAGAATACCAAAGCCACTGGTTTCACCTATATCCTCAAATTCTTTGACATTTTGGGTCTTACAAAACAAGTTATGGCTGGCAAGATGATTTGATATATAAAGGCATGTGCCACCAAGCCTGATGACCTGAGTTCAGTTCCCAGGAGACAAATGGAAAGAAACTGACATTGGCAAGCTGTCCTCCACACTGGCAAAATATAATAGAAAGTGTCAACTTAGATGTTTTATTTAGGGCTGGAGAGTTAAGAGCACTGACTGCTCTTCCAGAGGTCCTGAGTTCAATTCCCAGCAACCACATGGTGTCTCACAACCATCTGTAATGGGACCTGATGCCCTCTTCTGGTGTGTCTGAAGACAGCTACAGTGTAGTCATACACACAAAATAAATCTTTAAAAAATATTTTTTATTTAACATTTTAATAGTTTATTTTAAACCATGCATGTATATGACGTTTCTTTCTTTTTTATTTATTTAGAAAAGGCCATGTACTCGGTTCCTGTTACTATATTGCTGTATGTACACTAGGACTTCTTTCTAAGAACCTAGCTCATAGTATAAAGGAACTTAAAGTGACTCATCCATTTCCCAGTTTCCATTCCATCTTCTACAGCATTGATCCCAACCAATGTTCATAAAAGGCTAAAGCATCCGGTGCCTGGTGATTGTCTGTCAACTTGACACATGCCCAGGTCTCCTGGGAAGAGGAAGCCTCAACTGAGGGAATGTCCTCATCAGATTGGCCTGTGGACAAGTCTGTCGAACATCTTCTTGATTTAATGAATAATGTGGGAGGGGCCTGTCTCGCTGTAAATGGTGCCACTCTTAGGCAAGAGGGTCTTAGAACAAGAGGAGCAAGCTGAGGGAGCAAGCCAGTGAGCAGCATTCCTCCATGACCCCGGCTTCAGTTCCCGCTTCCAGCTTCCTGCCATGAGCTCCTGCCTTAGTTTCCCCTGGTGATGGATGATGCTTGAAAGCCAAACAAACCCTTTCCTCCCCGGGTTGCTGGTGGTCATGGTGCACTGTCACAGCAGTAAGAAGCAAACTAAGATGACATCCAAGCAAATACTGAGCCTCCATGACAGGCTGAGGACTGTGTGGGGTCTCACATGGGTATTAAAGACTGAGCAATGTCAAACAGATAGTCAAAACAAAATATAACAAGATGAGAAGTCCCAGATCACAAAATTAGAGGCCATTTAAGTTGACTCACAGAATGTAAAGATTAGGGAGGTACTGCCGTAAGCCAAGAAAGAATATGTGGTGTGCCAGCTACAGGACCAGGCCTCCAAGTTGCCTCCCATGATGCCCTTGGTACCTATGCCTGGTACAGTCCTCCCCACATGTATCAGGTCTGGTGTAATGTGAATCCAAGAATATGGTAGCTGCCTAATAAACCTCCAGTGATACAAGGCATGCTACATAATGCATGTGTGAGCGTATGTGCATGTACATACGTGCAGTAGGCATGCAGTGAGCATATGTAATAAATACGAGTAACTAAAGTTAAGATGGTATTTTTGAAAATTCTTACCATTTCATTCTTCAGTAGAGCCAATCCAATTCGGTCCGTTTGAATTTTCTTTCCTTTCCCAAATCTCTGTGGTCCGTAGTAATTCACAAAACCTTTATTCTATGAATATAACACAATATAAGAAATTAGAGTTTCATACATATAGTATAATCAAATTCTTTCTCTTCCCATTTAACTGAGAAATTCAGTAATTACCAATAATACAGACAGAGTCGGGTGAAGTGGTCCGAGAGATTCCAAACAGTTACACACCAGAAGCAGCAGGGAGCAAGTTTAAATTGGCCTATAAACCTTCAGGGGCAGGGTGCAAAGGGGAGAAGGAGGAGGAGGTGCCGAGAGTCAAGGCCTGCCTGGGCTATGTGAGACCCTGTCTTGGAAAAGCAATTTAGTGATAAATGGTTAAGGTTTTAAAATACCCTGCTATTTACATTACTGAGGAGTTCCTGGCATACACGACCTGACGTCCTAAGCCAAGAGAGATGAGGTACACTGGGACAAACTGCTCACTAAACCTGGATCTCATCCCCCTCTCCAGCTCTTTCTTGCTTTGGAGTCCTCTGCTGTTGGGAGAGAGCAGGAACAATGTACGGACTTCTTCTCCCAGCCCACAGGCTGCCTCCTTTATACGATTTGCTAACACATTTCCTTCTGCCTTGGTTTCCTTCTCTGATATTTCCTGGAGAGGGATGAAGATGTCACCTCTGGACACCACACCTCTGAAATGTCAGGTTATTCAGAAGAAATAGGAAGATGTTGGTCTGTTTGAAACATACGAGGAGGGTGGGGGAAGAGAGAGAAAGAGAGAGATGAAGATAGATAGATAGATAGATAGATAGATAGATAGATAGATAGATAGACAGACAGACAGACAGACATGCATGGGCATCAGCAAGTTTCTTGAAAGTTAAGAGTGCTCCATACACTTTATGAGAGGAGTAAACATTCGCTCAGCTGATAATCGTGCCTGAGCACCAACTCAAGGTTTGTCAATAAAGGACACTGAGATAATTTTTTATCAGTACAGCATGAGGGAGCTGTTTCCACTTGTAAAAATCAACTGCAGATAAGGTAAGTGTTCCCTAAATTAAACCTCTTTAAAAGTTATTTCCAATTTGTATAAACAGCGTGGTAAACCTTAAGATAACTGGAACAATTGTTAACTATAGCCGAAAGTCTATAAGCAGTGCTATAGCTCGCTAAAGAAACCTTCAGAAATCCTTGTTTTCAAGCCACTCAACTTTTCTCATTAAGAGATTTTTTTTTTTAAAAAAGGTCTATTAGCTGGCAAAATGGTATAGTGGACAAGGACTTTACCATGCAGACCTGATGACCTGACTGTGATCCCCAGAAGCCACAGTGGAAGGAAAGAACTGACTCCTAAAAGCTGTCATCTGTGCATGCGTGCGTGCACACAGACACAATAATACTGAATACATTAAAAAAGTAGAAGATAAAGCTGTCTGAAGCTAAGATCGTTTCTAATGCAAACTTCTCGATATGCAGCCTGTTTTCATAAACACCAAAGCAGACCTTCTTATAAATGCCATCAGTCAGTATTCGCAGAACCCTCTGTGTTTAAGGAGAGATCATACACGATCTAAGGAGTGTTAAGCCACAGTGCACAATTTAAAGACCGTTAGTTGGAAGCTGCTAACTAACACAGGCCTCTCTGTGTTTTCCTGTCACTGAGGTGTAGGATCGTGTTAAAAGTCCAGATGCGATCAGGAATCAAAATCAGTATATCTCAACTGTGGGACAGAACCATTTTAAAATAGTTACTTTAAAGCATCAAAGCTGTAAGCCTAACTGTTTTTGTTTTTTTTTTTTTTTTTTTTTTTTTAAGTTGGTTTAGAATTAGAAACTAACTGTCAGAATGTTTTAAAGGTCCCCAGGTTGAGAACTGCTTGTCTGGATCAGGTATGAGGGAACAGCTAGAGCCCACAGGTCAAATCTGGCTCAGCACTCACTTCTATGAATAAGCGACTGGAATATAACCATCCTCACACCTGTAGGCATCCATGCCTATGGCCCCTTCTACACAAGTTCATGGAGGGGAGACGGGGAAAGCGGATAACAGTTGAAGTATGAACAAATAAAATGATTAATATTTTTTTTTAAATCTTAAGAAATGTTGCACACTGGCTGGACAGGTTGTATATGTACATTCTCTCAGTCTGTATAAACATATGTAACAACAATTAAAGAGATAGAGGCCACAGGGTACATCACCACACACTCTTGAGGGAAGACACCAGAGAAAACCTGTTTCAGAGACTGGTCCCCCTCTGTTGGGGATGGACACACACTGTCTCTTTTAATATAGAACATATCAAGAAAACAAAATATACTGGCACCTAATTATCATTTTAAAAATTAATTATATATACACACACACAATGAAAAAAAAAAAGAAAAACCCTCATTCTTTTGTCTCAGTGAGGATTATAGAGATTTTACTTAATACAATTTCAAAGTTGGGTTTTCTCACCTTAACATTTTCTATTGCCTCCAAGATCCTCTCTCTCAGGTTTGCAGAATCATTTAGTTGATTTCTTAGATTTCTGATGATAATTTCAAAGTGATTTCCCTTGAGCTGACCAAGTCTGAGAGAATCGCCTACGGACCGAATATTAAACACATTCATTCTCTTCTTCTTAATTTCCTCTTCAATATTTTTCAACCTAGGAGTGATAAATCATACAATCAGTTAAATCCTAGTTTACAAATTCCATATTTAATACAAGCTTTAAAGTGAACCTCGACAGGCAACTCCTGTCAAAATGTAAGTACAAAGGTGGCTGGAGAGATGGCTCAGTGGTTAAGAACACTGGCTGCTCTTCTGGAGGACACAGTTTGATTCCCAATACTTTATATGGCAGCTCACAACCATCCGTAACTCCAGTTCCAGGGGGATCCAGCACCCTCTTCTGGCCTCCACTGGCACTTGAGTTCCCAAGAGATACAGACGTGTATGTGAGCAAAACACCCATGCACAATAAATAACCATGTAAATGTTTTTTGGGAAAAGCTTTCTGCCGTCTCCTTCATCCAAGCTGTAGAGTGTCCCTAATGGTCCTGACCCTCCTGTCCCAACTTGTCCATTTCCTTCTTAGGGTCTGTCCCACCAACAAACCCACCAGCCTCAGAGATTCAGCTTTGAACACTTCCTTACTCAAACTTTAAAAAAAAAAAAAAAAAAAAAAAAAAAAAAAAAACATATTTTAGAATCATATAAAAAAAAAGAAAAAGAGAAAAAACAGCAAGTATCAATTTTCTTTACATACACTTTTTAAAGTGTTTATTAAAACTGCCTATGCGATTTGGCAGGGTGCTTATCGTCCCTCTCGGTACATCTCGTGACTTCTAGATCTGCCGGATGCTATTACTTGAGGAGTCATTGAAATTCTACACCCATGGACCAAATCAAAATAATCTTCCTTCTCTCCCTAGGAACTAATCATAATATTTATTGCCTTTTGGTGTTAAAACTTAGCGTTTGTCTTAACAGTATGATATCTGGATTCCTATCGTTTAGACCCCAAACCAAAATTATCACCACTTCTATTCGTGTACAGGACTTAAAAGCATCACTGCGCCAATAGTACGTGCCTGAATAGCTTATAGCCAAGTAGTAAACCGTGGAGAACACGGCCAACTGGATGGACTCCGACTCGGCTTTTAGAAGTTTAAGGGAAGTATCCAAAGGTTGCAGACTAAAGTACAAGAATGTTAACCACACTATCATTTCACAGAGAAAAACTGGATCGAATCCCCGCTTTTAGAAAAACAGGGACAGACCTGGTTAAGTCTTTTACAAAAATTACGTTGAAAATCTCTCAGGATAAACACTCATATTACTTTATTATAGAAACATAAACTACAGAGGTAGTATGATTTTCATGTCTGTGATGTGTACACTCTGAAAGGCACCTGTGAACAACAGATGAAGTGTTGACTATAGCTATTTCTGAACAGTGAGGGCATTTGTGAACTGCTCCCTCTCTGCTTTCTGAATCTCAAGGAGAAACACATATTTCTTTTAAAACTGCAAGATTACTGGTAAAACTTTATTGCACTGAGAAGTAAAATTTGAACCCAGTGCATTCTATTTAATAAGACTATATCTTAAACGTAGGGGCTTATGATAAAAAGCACTATAACAATTAAGGAAAAAAGATTAATAAACTTATGTCTTCAATTACACTTTTCTAAATGCACATACATATTTGAACATTGTATCAGAATTTCTAAACAATTCAGACAATTTATAAACAAATCTACCACTTGTCTGTTTCTATCCTAAAATTTCCTAATTTTTGTAAGATTATTTTTTTTCTTTTATTTATGTGTGTTTGTGTGAATGCATGCTGTGTGAGGGGCCAAAACAGGACACAGGACACTGGATCCCTTGGAGCTGGACTGTAGGCAGGTGTGAGCCTCCCAACATGAGAACTGGGAACTGAACTTGGGTTATCTGGAAGAAGAGGAAGTGTTTGTAACCCCTGAGCCATCTTGTCAGGCCCAAACTTCATATATGTGCACACGAACGTGCATGGAAGACAATTATTTTATTAATGTAGAATGTGCTGTTTAGTGTATAACCAGTTAATTAACACTGACAGTAAAGATAAGGTGGTCCCAATATTATTTTGAGTGTTAACCCTACACTTTCCAGAAAGCAATACTGCATTACCTCTCTGGAGTCACTTTTCTAACCACCATTGATTGATAGGTGATTGCTTTCTTGTCTTTAAGGCCCGCGTAACTGAAATCCGAAGGAATAACACCAAGTTTGATGGCTAGAAAACCAATTGCTTCGAACATCTCCAGATTTTCCTTTTGTAGGGTAAAAGCTGAAACACAATAATTACAGATTACAGAAAAGATGGCATCATTCATAATTACATTCTTCACAAACTAACAGGTTAGGGTAATAAACTTAATTATTAATGGTAAAAGTGTGTTTTAAAGCATTTGTTGGCTCATTAAGGGTGTGAATTAAAGTTCACATTCTTTCCCTGGGCTTACAGGTCCACCTTCTAGTCTCCATATAGACCATTGTTGGGAAAACCTCTTGTGCACAGTGTGTAAAAGCATCACCTGTCAATAAAGAGCTGAACGGCCTATAGCAAGGCAGGAGTGGGCGGAACTTCCGGAAAGAGATAGGAATTCTGGGAAGGAGGCAGCTGTTGGAGAATTGCCACCAAAACGTGGAAGTTGTATGGCATTAACTCATAAATAAGTAATCTTCTGTGTTATTATTCGGGAGCTGAGGTGGGCATAGAAAAGCCCTAATAGTTACAGTCCATTTTCATACATTTATCCTAAATTCCAACACGTAAGACTCCTGATTTGTTGCGTTTCTGTTCAATCTTCCGAATACAATAGCAGTTCTGCCTCAGGTTCCAAGGTTGAATGCTCCATAGCAAGCGCTGTAGTTACTTTGCAAATCATTACATGAGTGCTTATATTAATAGATTAATAATCAGAGATACAAAGCAAAATGGTCGTTGCGGGAAACTGAAAGAAAGGCATGCCTATTGAGTTGATGTTGATGTCAGAATAGGAAGGTGGTAAAAATTCAGGAAATGAATGGCGGCAGTTGGTGGTAAGACAATGGTGGGCCGGAGACACAGATCAGCCATTAAGGCTAGGCTCACCACCAAAACCCTCAGGAATGAATAAAATGGAAGATTTTATATAATATACATTTTACTGGATTTTCGTAAACATTTAAAGCAGCGGTTCTCAACCTACTTAATGCTGGGACCCATGAACATGATTCCTCGTGTTGTGGTGAGCCCTACACCATAAGATTATTTTCAATGCTACTTTATAATTGTACTTTATAATTATAATTTATAATTATAAGTTGTATAATTTATAATTATAATTTATAATTTTGCTGTAGTTATGAGTCATAATGTAAATATTTTTGGAGATGGAGGTTTGTCAGAGTGGTCCTAAGCCAGAGGTTGAGAATTGCTGAGTTAAAGGTTAGTAAACTTACTACATGAGTACATAGATATGTGTATGAACACATGAAGGCAGAGATATTTTTATATGTGATATTCTGATTCTTGTAAAAGTTCACCTGAGCAAAATTGTTTGTTTTGCTTTTGGACACCAATATCATCATCATATTGGTCTCTTAGTGAACCATTAATTAATTCTAACTTCAGTAAAACTAACTAATGCATAAAAAGGTTCTCAGATCTTGACTCATTATCCTAAATCACTGATACCATCTCAAGTAGTATAAAAGTTAGAAGCCCTAAGAGGAGATGTAAGGATCTCACTGGGAAGGGGAAATAGAATAGATTCTGAGGGGGGGAGCTGGGGACTGGTAGGGGTGGGAACTCGAGGGATCAGGTGTATGTTGGGGAGGGGGGATACTGGGAGAAATGACTGGAATTGGGGAGGCATTTTGGGGGCAAAGTAGAAACACAGTACAATGGAAAGTGCATAGAATCTATGGGGTGATCCTAGCAAAGACTTCTGGTAATGGAAGACAGAGCCTGAACCTGCTGTCTTCTGTAACTAGGAAAGGCCTCAAATGGAGGACTGGGACCAAGCCTTTGACCTACAGTTTGTCCTGCCTGCAGAGTGACTGAGCAAGCGGAATCAAAGTGACCATAGCGACTTCATCTGCAACTGACAGGACCAGATGCAGAGTCCCACTGCCAAACATTAGGTGAAGCTTGGGAGTCATGCAGAAGAGTGGGAAGAAGGATTGGAGGAGGGGCCAGGGACACAACATGAGAACACCGTCCACAGAATGAACTGACAGGGACGCATAGGGACTCTTGGAGATCAGGCAGACTGTAGGGATCTGACCTAGGTCCACTGCATATATGCCATGGCTGAATAGCCTGGTGTTCTTGTAGGACTCCTAACGGTGGGAGAGGGGCCTGTCCCTGACTCTTTTGCCTACTTGTGGACTCTTTTCCTCCTACTGGGTTGCTTTGTCCAGCTTTGATGTGCCTGGTCTTATTGCAGCTTATTATGCCTTGCTTGGTAAATGTCCCTGGGAGGCCTGCTCTTTTCTGAGGGGAGGTGGGGGGTGGATCTGGGAAAAAAGGGGGAGTCAGAGACTAGGGGGAGAGGAAGGAGGGGAAACTTCAGTCATATGTAATATATGACAGAGAAACAAATAAACCTTAGAGTTAGTTAAATCATGCAATCCCCTTCCTATAAGTCAGCAATTCTTCCTATAAATCAGCAAATCACCTTAAACCAGCAATTCTCTTCCTATATGTAAACCTATTTTTACTTTTCCTTCAAAATAGATCAACTCATTCATAGTATCGTTTATTCCCATGCTCACATTTGTGGATGCTAAGCTTTAAACCGATGAAAGATCTCCCCAGTCCAAAGCGTTTAATGGTGCCTGCGGTCCCAGCACTTAAGAAGCCAGAGTTGGAGATCAGTCTCAGCTAAGTGAGGTCATGTCTCAAGGAAAGCAAAAGCTAGGGGGTGGCTCAGGGTTAGAAGGCTTGCCTTGCACGTACAAGGTCTTTAATCCCGCTCTGACATTTCACCTATGTCTTTGTGAACTGCTGCCATGTAAAACCAAAGCCCACATCCCTTCAAATTCAAAGGTCTCACACCAGAGTCCTGTGAGGCACGCACAGTCCTCCCCCTGTGCCTTATGCATGTGTGCATACTGTTAAATGTCTGCTAGATGAATGTATAAGACATGCTCATTGGAAACACTTTCTATTTTTCAAGTAAGATATACAGACCAATGAACCCCACACCTGTCCTCTGACATTTAATAGGAACCATTCAGCCTCGGAAGACCTTATAGCCCTTAAAGCAGAAATTCCCAAGATACATTCTCCATGCCAAACTGGCAGGAAATGCTTCCTGGGGGAACTGAGGAAATTCCACTCTAAGCCTTCTGAATCTGAAACTGAAACAGGGCTCAGAAAACGGGTTACAATGACTTGAGAGGTTACAAGGCTCGCTGGAATGTGAGGACGCCTGCCTGATGAGCCAAGAATGCAGGCCCTATCTTGCATTGCAGACCGTCTCTCCCCTTCGCAAGCAGACAATAGATCCATCTTACTCCAAACACTTAATTATGGTTGACATTATTCTGAAAACAGAAAAATCATTACTCTCAAAACCGATCAAGCACAAAACAATTGCTTCAGCTTTACGCCTCGTGACCATTCAGTATAAATGTCTTTTTGTGCATATTTAAATAGTTTGTTTTCACATTGAGCATAATATGCAAGGCATCGTCTTGCCCCAAACAATCTGTCCACATACTCTTTACAATATCTCTATGACCAGGTCCAGTTATTCAAATTACTCACCTTTCACAAACTGTACCCAAGAAAATGATGAGTTACTAAATTACCTGTACACACAGCTTTTCTTCTCTCGCATTCCGGATGCGATCTCTTCCCGTGTGCTTTTTCCCGGAATCTCACGGTTATGGCTGTGCTTGAGTTCCCAGCGCTGTAGTTCTGCCCAGGAAAGGACTTGGTTTCCACCAGGTTTCCGAACTTCTTGTTGAGAAAATGGTGCACGGCCTTCCTGTGATCCTTGTTTGGATCCGGTTTAAAGGTAAACTTGGAATTTTCTTTCTTTGCGTCCAAATATTTGAAAAAGCCAAGGGCTTCTTCTTCAGACACCAAATGGCAGAGTTCTTTAAACTCAAGGTTTGGTTTTACAACAACTTCGCTGTTGTTTCCTCTGGTTATCAAAAAGGGAAATTTCTGCCTGACAGCACTGTGCAAAACAGCCCTTTGGTTTTTGTCAAGGATCCTGCCTAGGGACAATTCAGGAGATGGTTCAATTAATTCAGTTTCTGAATTCCACATCCCTTTGACATCACAGGCAAACTGATCCAGCGATGTGTGAGTTTTCTCATCTAAAAGTGAATTTAATAAATCAACACTTTGTTCTTCACATTTAGAAGTCACACCGTTGACACTGTTTTCTTTTTCTGAGTCAGAATGATGGCTCTGGTCGCCATCAGAGCATACAGGCTGGATCTGGTGGCCATCGGAGCACCCAGGCTGGATCTGGTCGCCATCGGAGCACACAGGCTGGATCTGGTGGCCATCGGAGCACCCAGGCTGGATCTGGTCGCTATCGGAGCACCCAGGCTGGATCTGGTCACCATCTGAACACCCAGGCAAGTCAGCAACTTCTTCATTATTTTCATGTTCTAAGGATACATTCTGAATATTTAGCTTTGGCTTTTTGACAGAATTACTCGGTTCAGATTGTATTTTACTGATTTCATAGAGAGACTCATCGGCGGCCTTACTGACTAATTGTCCCCGTTCATCGATCTCGATAACAATGAAGTCACTGGCTGAGGTTTTTATACTGCCCTGAAAGCCAACGTGATCATTGATGAAACACAAGGAGCTAAACCTGATGCCGTCATCCGTGTTCTCTTCCATTCTTCACGGTGCCTACAAGAGAGACAGCGCACTCAGCTACCAGAAACGCTTACAGGCAAGAAGAACCGAAGTGGTCCTCAAGATCCACTCCATTCTCTCCCTCTCAAGTCTACGTTCCCTAAAAACGGGTCAATTTGGGGCTGGAGAAATGCTGCTTTGGCAGAGGACACCAGTTCAGTTCCCCAGTGCCCACATGGCAGCTCACAACCATCCCTAACTCCAGGTCCTGGGCATCTATTGTCCCTTTCTGACCTCTGCCACCCACTGCCCTCCCCCCCAGGCACACCTGTGATGCCCATGCATACATATACACAAAATGTATATGATAAAATAAATAAACCTATTAAAATGTTTAAATTTGCCAGGCTATGGTGGCACTACCTTTGGTCCTAGCCCTGGGGAAGCATAAGCAGGTGGATCTTTGTGAGTTCAAGGCCAGCCTGGTCTACAGAACAAGTTCTGGGACAGCCAGAAACCAGGACTATACAGAGAAACCCTGTCCCAGAAAACCCAACACAAACAAACAAACAAAAAGTTTTTTTTAAAAAAAAAAACATAAAATGGGTCAATTTCAAGTTTATCTAAAAAATAGTATCGTTAGGCTTACAAAGAAGAGAGAAGAAAATGGGACTGTTTTTACAATGACTGTAATCCCCAGAACCTCAAAATCTTCTGGAGCTAACTTCAAAGACTGTGGTAGTGTTTTTATACATTGGAAGTTAGATCATGAGAAAGGATAAGAAAGGAAAGTCTACAGTAAATAGGTACATGAACTTCTCTGTACACTTCAAGGTAGGATACGTCAGCCCTAAGTCCTTCATCTTTTCCTAAATTTCCTACAGGAAAGATACAAAATTCTTGAGCTGATGAGAGGGAATTTCTACCAAATCACTGGCGTTGGAGAAAAGAAAGCCTCATGGTGTTTTCTTGGAGCAATGACCCAAGGGTAATTCCATAGGGAGTGAATCCCAGAGTCCCCACACAGCCAACTATCTTCACACCACACGGAGCCCTGGGAAAGCAGCTTCACTGCCTAACTCTTGTATTCCCCAGACTTTACAAGTAATTGATCATCTACATCCTCAGAGGTTTTCACCGACCAATAAGCTAATCTCTAGGATTCATCTATAAGCTATAGAAACCTGTTTTCTTCCACAAACACAAGAAAAAAGAAGAAAAAAAACTGGTTTAATTTTCTGTATAGCATGTCCATCTTCTTCAACTTAAGTGTCAGGTCAGTTCCACATGAGCGGGAATTCTGCCTTATGCAATACTGACTAGTCCACATTCAGAACAGCAGCAAAGCGCATAGTAGGTCTGCAGTAGATACTAATTGAACAGAGATACAAGTAGAACGCAGTAAGAGCTGTAATAGTGATGAGAAAGAAGGAAGCGTTAACTGTTGTCTACGATAATCAGGAACGGTAAAAAAATGCTATTCGTCTTTGAAAATAGTTCAAAGGACAGAAGGGGGGCAGAAATACGACGTGCAAGTACAATCAAAACGGGCACTATGTTGGGGGGCAGGGGAAGCCCTGACCCAGAGCAGTGAGGATAGGGAGAACACTCTGTCAAAGGTTGGCATCTGGCCCGTGGAGGTGTTTCTAAAGACAGCTCTGACCAAGTCCACAGGAGTCCTAGGAACCCTAGGGATTGTAGGAAAACAAAGATCATAGGAAGGCTTTCCAGGCTAGAAGTGGAGACAGTGCAGCAAGAAGGCATAGCACCCAAGCAGCTAGTAAAGAGGCGGACTGCAAAGGCAGGCAGACTGGGCACGTGGGGGCGAGGGTGGCAGGAGCTCCTCCTCCGCTCCGCAGGCTGCGGATGGACCCCGACCCCCACCCCAACCCCACCCCAGTTCCTCGGCGCCCGCCACCACGTATTCTTTCCCGGTCCGCCTGTCTTGGACCCAAGGGTGACCGGCATCCCACTAGACTCTGCCAGCTCTACCTCACTTCCGAGAGAAAAGTAGTCCTTTGTGTGACACAGTGCGCATGCCCAGAATTCCGACGCCTAGCCGCTTACAGGGACATTTAAAGGGACAGGCTCCCCTTGCTGTAGCTCCTCCCTGGGTGGAGCTCGGAGAGGGAAGGGCGTGGCCTTCCGGGTTGGCTCCGCCCCTACACTCTCACCCTTAGCTGACCTGCCCTCCCTGTCCCCCAGAAGAATCTGGTACCCGGGGACCCTCATCATCCGGATCGCAGGCGGTCTGAAGTCTCCTCGTGGCCCTGCGTCCTCCACTCCCGAGTCCTCGCCGGACCGTGGCGGGGCGCCGATCGCCTTGTTCAGGAAGCGAGGAACTTCAGAGAGGAAGTAGGTTGTGTGAGGAAGGCTGATCTCTGGCCACGGTCTTCTGTCCCGGGCCGGGTTGGCGATCGGTCGCTTCGCCCCAGAAACAGGAAATAGGCTCATTCCAGCAGAGGAGGCTTGGGGAGCCCCACAGCCTTTGCTCGCAGGTCCGCCGGGTGTCTTCGCTTGCACGCAATGGGGAGCATAGGAAGCTGTACGTCAGACAGTTTATCAACAGGTAGAGGGAGAGGTAAGCGCAGGGTAGATTGGAAGCAAGAAAAGGAAAAGCAAAGCCCAACAGCACCATTAGCTTTCAAAATGAACACCACAGTGACCCCAAAGCAGGAGATGATTTTTTTAATCCATTTTTTTTCCGTTTCTGGGAGTAATCCTTCATGATATATGTCAAAGATTTCAGGTTTCCTTATTCTCCTGTTTTCAAGCTAAACATTTTTGCTTCCTACATGTTCCAGACTGACCTTGGCCAAACTTGAGCCTTCCAGTCCTGTCGTTGATTGCGCTGCAGAGTCCGGGACAGGAGAGCTTCTTCGAACATCCACGTACACTTTTAGAGCCCTCTTCTAGCTGTATCTTTTGGCTTCTTTGTCTTCATTCCCACATCCTATTGTCCAGACAGCCCCACTTAAGGTATGAATATAGAGCCATCTTCACTGCTCTCTGAATGTTCACTGTCTATTTATCTCAAGTCAGAAGAAAGTCAGGTCTGAAGCTTTAAGACCCTGGGAGGACAATCCCTTGTCTCTAACCTCACCACTCTGCTTGTCAGTGGTTGTTAGTTCTCAAACCCAGGACAAACAGCTAACTGAGATGCCTATTAACAACATAGCAAAGCAGATGCTGCCTACCAGGTTCTCCCAGCAGGACTCTCCTAGCTGGCACACCCCACCTCCCAACCTGAACTTCCCAGCTTCGCTCCCCGCAGCTCCTCTGGTCCCTATATAACAGCCATTTTGGCTATTCCAATCCTTTGGTCAGTTTCAGGAGCAACCATGCCCCACCTCTCTCATTTCTGTTTTTCATTCAGAAGCACCTCCAAGTTCTGTGCCTTCTGCTCATTTTTCTCAGGAACATTCCCAGCAGGCACCTCAATGATGAATGTTCTCATTCTGTGTCTTTCCAGTAAGATCTCATGAGGCCTCCAGAGTGACAACCCCTTCTAACCCCTTTCTCTCTCTGTCTGACACTGCCTTATTTACTTTTCTGTGACTGTGATAAAGCACTATGGCCACAGCAACCTTGAGCTTAGGGGTCTAGAAGGATGAGAGCCTATTGCAGGCACCGTGGGAGAAGGACAATGGGACCCTGCAGGCAGACAAAATGGTTGGGATGGAACAGGAGCTGAGCTCACTTACTGAGTAACAAGCAGGAAGCAGAGAGAGCACACTGGAACCGGCTCATGTCTTGAAACCTCAAGTCCACCTCCAATAACTTCCCCGTCCCCCCAGTCACGTGCTGGTTTGAATATGCTTGGCCCAAGGAGTGGCACTGTTAGGAGATGTGACCTTGTTGGAGGAAGTGCATCACTATGGGTATATGGGCTTTGAGACCCTTCTCCTAGCCACATGAGAGACTCCTAGTCTTCTCCTGTTTGCGTTTGGAATAAGATGTAGAACTCTCAGTACCTCCAGCACCATGCCTGCCTAGACACCTGCCATGCTTCCTGCCATGATGATAATGGACTGAACCTCTGAACCTGTAAGCCAGCCCCAATTAAATGTTGTCCTTTGTAAGAGTTGCCTTGGTCATGGCATCTGTTCATAGCAATGAAAACCCAAACTAAGACAAGTCACCAATTAGGAACCAAGTACTCAAATGAGGGACACCTATGGAGTCCATCCCATTCAAAGCACCGCAGACACTATTTAACAGACTGCAAAATGCGTCCTTAGCATCCTACCTTCTTCCTTCATTAGAATAAAACTTCCCTGTGTTCTTCCCTCCTTTTTCTCTCTATTCTTCTTAACGCTTTATTTTCAGGCACCTGGATTTATATCTGTCACAAATAGGACACGGTTTGGTGAATGGATGACATTAGACATTTCAGTATATCCAGAGCATTTTAGAGGTCACTGAAGTAAGTCGGTGTTTAGGAATCATGGATGTCTCCTCCGTCTCTGAAAGGTCTTTTGGTGGATGCATCGGGAATAAATGGAGAGTTGCAGGGGGAGAGTCACCGGGAGAGCTTATGTGGAACATTTGTGTTTGGGGATAGGGCGAAGTTCAGACTGAGTGAAAGCATAAGGAAGAAGTGATCGAGAGGAGGGGCCAGAGTGGGAAGGAACCAAAGATTCTTCTATAGGAGGAGGCTTGCTGGGTTGTTTGTTTGTTTTGTGTTTGTTGTTGTTGTTTTCTTTTTTTTTCCCCTTTTTGGTCGGCTCCCTGTGTCTTTTGTCACCATCTCAATCCATTAAGGATTTGTTTTGTGCTGAACTAACACTGTTCACAGAGGAGGGCACAAAGGCCACCCCTAATCGTCAGGTCTAGTCTTTTGGAGCACTTCAGCAGCCAAGGAAGTGAGCTGGTCCTGAAGGACGTTAAGCAGATTTGAAATGTAAGTTTTTCTGAGCTCTGATAGGACAGAGAGGTTAATGCAGAGAAGGCGTCAGCCCTGCTGCTTTGGTTCTGAGTCCTGGAAACAAGGTCTAGAGCGGTAAGAGAAGGTTGAGTTGGGTGGCCATTGGTCTCCCCCAGAGGTCAGAGGTCATCTAAGTTGATGGCCCATTGGTCTCCCCCCAGAGGTCAGAGGTCATCCAGGCTGATGGCCCATTGGTCTCCCCCAGAAGTCATCCAAACTGCTCTCCAGGGCCTAGGGGAGCTGATTTCAACGGCTTCAAGGTGACAAAACGAGTGATGTAGAAGGGACCATAGGGTGCCTCAGAGGGTGATTTATCTCAGGAGCCACAATAAAACATAGCTGATCGCAAAGATTCAAAACCTAAGTCAGGAAGTAATAACTGTACAGCCTTGTGGGAACATTAGGAGGCAAAGTTAATGAGCGGGGTTTTTTTTTTAATTGGAGATTAAAATGAGTTTTATTCACTAAGGTTAAACGTTCAGTTGTTTCAATGACTGTGGTGATGAGGAACATCATGGCAGCGTGCACTCGATGGAACCAATCTGCTTCCCTCATGGTATGGGGAGGGGCGGAGAGAAAGAGGGAAGAAAGAAGGGATGGGAGGGGGAACAGGGTTCACATCCTTCAAGGCACACCCCTAATGAGCCTTTTCATCCAGGTAGGCCTCGCTTCCTAACATTACCACCAATTCCCAACATCCCATTAAGTTATGACTCCATCTGCGGATGAATACATCGATAGATAACTGGAGAGCCTTCATGATCCAAACATGCTGCCCCCCTCCCAACACTACTATAATAGTGACAAGGCCTTCCAAACAAGAGCTTTAGGGAGACGTTCTAATCCAAACCATACCACACCAGTATCTATAATGTATAAGTCACCATTAATGAACAGAATGAGTTTGGTCCTTAACTCGTTCGTGGAGCTTAAAGTCTAATGGCAGAGACAGGTGGTAAACAAGCAACTAATCGTATGCTTATAAATACACTGTGCAGTGATGAATGGTTACTAGGTTGGGGAAAGTCAACCTGTTTAGTTGTGATGGACAATGAAGGCCAGAGAGACAGAGTGTTAGCATAGAAGCCTACATACAAACAAGCGTTCTCTTTTACTGTCCCATAGCTTTTACGTGCTGTACCATTTGGAAATATTACTTACGTACCCAAGAATAATTGTATTTTTTTTAAAAAAATGAAAAATGTATAGAAAGAAATCATTGAAAGAATAATACGAGTCTATTTCTCTTGATTAATTGGAAGGAAAGACTATTGTCTCCTGAGACTAAGGGGCAGAGAAAGCACAGAGAGAGGTAAACATGGGAAATGGTCACCAAAGACAAGGAGAGAGGAGTCAAAGGTCACGTGAGTCCCGGAGGCCCAGTGGAAGGGGGTGTTCCCGTCGGTCTGTGCAGTAATCCACCGAACAAGTGATGTGTGTGTGTGGGGGGTGTGTCTCGTAGCTGTGACTCTCCAAGGTGGAACACAAGGAACCAGGAGGATCTAGCAAATATCAAGGAACTAGCCACAGTGACAGGCCCTGGAGTCCACCTTACAGAAAACAGTAGTCACGCAGGTCCCACAGGCTCAAACCAGGTCTTTTTGTATGCTCCATGAAAAGTAGGTAGGCAAGACATGTCTTTTAATGGTATATAAATTATCTCTTTTTTTCTTTTGCCAAAGATTGTTGGGTAAAAATCTTTAATAGTAGGTGTTGCAGAGACGCCTCAGTGGTTACGCACTCTTGGTAGTGTGCAGAGGAGTCAGGTTCAGTTCCCAGCACACACGTGGTGGGTGGCTCAAAATCATGAACTCTAGTTCCAGAAGATCCGGTGCCCTCCTCTGACCTCTGCAGGCACCAGACAGGCACGTGATGCACAGACATGCATGCACACAAAATACTCATACACATAAAACAGAATAAATACACCATTAAAAACATTTTCATAGTAAGTGAGTACTAACTGAGAAAAATAAATTGAAAGATAAAGTCTCTTTTGTTAATAGATTTGATTCCTGAGCACACTCCCCAGGTCTCTTCCCAATAGGCACATTGCCTTTTATAGATTCCACTTGAAAAATTCCAGTGTCAGAATGAAGTTTTCCAATGTTAGTTTGTGGGGAAGAAAAGAAGAATCCTGGAGGATGATCAGATGTCCTTCAATAGGAGGTGGGTCGGAGAAAGAGCTGCTCTGTGCTCCGATGGTCAGATGCCGGCATCTCATGCAGTACAGCAGTGTGTGATGGGTAGCTTCTAGACGCCGTCTCTGAAACTGTTGTAAGGTTTTGTTATTGTTTGTTTCAAGACAGGGTTTCTCTGTGTAGCCCTGACTGTCCTGAAACACACTCTGTAGACCAGACTGGCCTCGAACTCAGAACTCAAAGATCAACCTACCGGCATTAAGGGCATGCGCCACAACCACCCAGCTGACTTGTAAAGTTGTAATAGGAATTTTTCATATTCCAGATAGAAGATGAACAAGCCTTTGACACCATCAACATACGTCCGCAGCCTCAATGTTGGCATCCTTCGGAAGCTGTCGGATTTTATTGATCCTCAGGAAGGATGGAAGAAATTAGCAGTAGCTATTAAAAAGCCGTCCGGTGATGACAGATACAATCAGTTTCATATAAGGTAATGTGGTGTTTATTTTTCCTTTCTAAACCCTTCCCATCACAAGAAGGATGCGGGCATGACTACTGTCTATCGTGACAGTTTAGAAGGTGAACCTTTCTATCATGGTGGTGGCATTGGTAATATATAATTATGATTTTGTATATAGAATTTCTGCTAACATTGCTGCAAATGTGTTTTTGAGCTCGAATCCAGCTCCTCATCTTTGTTTAGTTTGTTGGGCCAGGAACAGTTGACTCTGCTTCGGGCTTTGCATGTCCAAACTGAAGAGACAGAAGGCTAGTAGAAGAATCTATGATTTTAGAGTCTACGCGTTGCAGTGTGTGAGTAAGGATGAGTGCCCAGACACCCTCACTCACCGGGATTCTTGGATCCAGGATTTTCTAACAACTTCCTGTAATTGCCTCTCTTACATCTCTCCTCAATTTACTAGAAAACAATCCAGTTCGGATTTTAATTTTGCACTTTGATTTTCAGTAAAACTCAATATGAAATTTTGTCTTACATATAACTAAAAAATAAATTCTTAATTTTTTTTAAATCGGTCTGGTAAGGACTCTAAAGCCTGGGCTCCCATACTGACCTTCCAGCAAATGTCTGCTCCCACGAAGGCAAGCATCATTAAGTACAAGGGGAAAACTATTGTGTTTTATAAAAAGATACAAGAAGGAAGGAATAACATGGAGGCCCGGTATTGGTGTAGGGACAGGGGGTGCCTCCGCGGTCCATGCTGAAACATCCCTTCCCCCTGAGGGACCAACCATTCTAGTATAGAATAGAGTTTATTTAGGGCATGAGGAGGGGAGTTGAGAGAAAGGCAGAAGGGGAAGGAGTGGGGGGGGGGGGGGAGAGGCTGGCCATGAGCAAATGGAGGGGGGGAGGGGAAAAGGAGACAGGGGGAGCAGGAACAAGAGGAGAGAACAAGAGCAAGAAGTCAAAAGAGGGGATCCGGCAAGCAGCCCCTGTTTACAGTGAGTCAGGCACACCTGGCTGTTGCCAGGTAACTGTGGGGTGGAGCCTAGACAAAATGCCAACAAAAGCTCAGCTTTCAAACTTGAAAACCAAGTTTCCAAGGATAGTTTGTTATTTCCATAAAAAAAATGGAAGGGGGCTTGCTGCAGCAGTCATTCTAGAGAGAAAAGACTCTTCTGAACTGAACAGTGCCAAAACACTGTCAGGATGGCAGAAGTTATGGAGTTTACAGCAGGCAGCCAGGAGCGAAGACAGTCTCCCACAAGGCACATCAGGGCCCAGAAGTTAAAAGTTCTGTCCACAAATACTATATACATTGAGGAGAAAGTTAACCGTTGCCAGCGACAGGGTCTCCTGTAGCCAAGGCTGGCCTCAAACTTGCAAGGCTAGCCTAGGACAACTGATCCTTCTCCTTCCATCTTCTAAGTGCTAGGATAGCAGGTGTGCACCAGCTTGAGAGGGGTCCGTGTATCATGAAGAAACCTGAAGCACATTCCGTTATCCAGACGGTCAAACTTTGTGCCACCATTTTGTGTTTCTGGGTATGATGTAGCAGAAAGAATGCATTAGCTCCTGTGTAGTTCCTACAAAAAAAATAGATAGATAGATAGATACATAGATAGATAGATACATAGATACATAGATAGATAGATAGAGTTAATCATAATTGAAATTACTAATTAAAAGGCAGTCAGGTAAATGGAGATGGTGAGACACAGACAAGATAACTGGCCTATACTGTAGGGTGTGAGAGAGAAAGAGAGAGGGAGAGGGACATAGAGAGACTGAGAGAGAGGGAGGGTGTTGGGAGTGAAAGAGAATTCAGAAGAGCACAGATGTAGCCAGATGTTAACCAACTGACCAACTGGTAAATCTAGATGGGGACTAAGTTGTTCACTGTACTAGTCTTTCAAAAAAATTTTTTTATTAAGTTTGAACGTTTTCCAGATAAGGGCTTTGGAAGAAAAACCAAATGATCTGTCTTGGTTAAGTTTTCAGTATTACTTCCCAAAGCTAATTTTAAACTTTGAAGAACTGAAGTGAAAAAAAAAAAGATGATTTCCCATCTATCTAATTAAATATAGTTAAGATCTAAGCACAGGCACATTCTGCTGCGGGAAACAGACTTACGCATTTAAAACTATAGAGCTGGAAGACTGACCATGTAGTGTGAGGTGCATGTAAGACACTGCAGTATAGCTAAGTGGTCTAAAAGTACACACTTTGGTCAGAAGAGCTCTGAATCTGGATCTGAACTTGAGTACATTTGAGTGTGCCGCGTGGCTCACAGCTAACCACTCCACCCATCTGAGCCTAGCAGTCTCAAGGTAAACTAGTAACATCCGCAGACTGTCTCTACAGCTGGTTGTATCCTGTAGCTCTCTGAGTAAATATTCAGGAAATATTTGGTAAATAATATCAACTGGCTGTGTTTCAGTGGCATGTGTGTGTATGTGTTTGTATGTGCATGTTAAGCATACATGCTTGTGGAGGCCAGAGGTCAATATCAGGTGCCTTTCTCATCTGGATCCATCTTATTCTTTGAGACAGAGTATCTCACAAAGCTCGGAGTTTACCAATTCCTCTAGACCGGTGGTTGCAAAAGTAATTTTCATTCTCCAGATGTAATTGTCCTCTCAGAGGCTTACTGCTGAAAAAGCTCACCCTTTCTGGCTCTTTCTGAACTCTGGCTGGCTGGTTCAACTCAGCTGTTCTAGTCCAAACTCCTCTCCAACCTGGCTGATTCAAACTGGCTTCTCTTGACTTCTTACTGAATTGCTCTGCTTGGTCTCAAACTAACTCTAGCAACTTGTTCTAATCTTCTCGATCCTTTTCATTCTCTGACTTGTTATTCACCTGCAACTTGTCTCTGTAAAACTGTCCCAGTAAAACCTCTCAGTTTCTATCTGTCTCTGTCTGTCTGTGTCTGTCTGTGTCTGTCTGTGTCTGTCTCTCTGTCTCTGTCTGTCTGTCTCTCTGTCTCTCTCTGTGGGGTGTGTGTGTGTGTGTGTGTGTGTGTGTGTGTGTTGCTCTGTTAAATAGCCTCTCTTTCCTGTCTTTTCTTTGAAGAGTTGGGCATAGCCTACCTCTGACTCATTTTGTCTGATTTTTCTCTGATTTGTCACTTTGTCTGCAACTCAGACATGGGTACTTCCTTATACAAACTAACTTTACCTTCATTGTTTGGGATTAAAGGTGTATACTAAGGGCATGTCAATATTCCAGCCAGAGGGAATAAAGGTATATAGTCTTGCAGGAGGGATTAATGTTGTGTACTAAGGGCATGTCTGTATTCCAGCCAAATCACACAGGAGTAGGTCTTCGGATGTGATCTCTTGCCAGAGCAGCCATATTGCTGGATTACAATTCCTCTACTAGTGATCACAACCTTCCTAAGGCTGTGACCATTTAATACAATTCCTCATGTTGTGGTGACCCCAGCTATAAAATTATTTTGTTACCTCTTCATAACTGTAATTTTGCTACTGTTATGATTTATAAAATATCTGGTATGCAGGATATCTGATATGTGACCCCTATAGGGGTCACAACCCATGGGTTGAGAACAATTGATCTAGACTATCTAACCAGTGGACTTCAGGGCTCTGCCTATAGCTGCTTCTCCAGCCCAATATTACTGCGGGTGCCCTACACTGGCTTCTTTTTTATGGATGCTGGGGAATCTAAACTCAGGTCCCGAGGAGACTTCACACTGGCACAGCAAGCACATTACCAACTGAGCTATATCTCCCAGACCCAAAAGCTAACTTACTTTTTTAAAAGAGTTATTTTATTTTATGCCTATACAAGCTTTGCCTGTGTGTGTGTGTGTGTGTGTGTGTGTGTGTGTGTGTGTGTACATCACATGTGTGTTTCATACTTGTGGAGATCAGAAGATGGTATGAGATCTCCTGGAACCAGAAATGCAGGTAGTTGTGAGCTGCCATGAGGATGCTGGGAACAAAATCCTGGTTCTCTGTAAGGGCAGCCAGTGCTCTTAACCACTGAGCATCTCTCATGCCCTAATTGTTAACTTGCATCAGCATCAGCAGCAGCAGCAGCAGCAGCAGCATCACCACCACCACCATCACCACCACCACCGCCACCACCACCACCATCTTTTGCTCCTTTTCTGCTGTCTTTGCTCCTTGTTGATGTCTTTACTGGATCTCTCACAGTTCCTCTCCTGCCCTGTCCTTAGGAGGCCCTGTGACACAGTCAGAAGGGGATGTGAGGTGCAGAGATCATCGCCTATTTTTGTGTGAACTCTCCTTGTGTACTAGCCTTATTTCTTGCTTTTCAGGAGATTCGAGGCCTTACTTCAGACCGGAAAGAGCCCCACTTGTGAACTGCTGTTTGACTGGGGCACCACAAACTGCACAGTTGGCGACCTTGTGGATCTTCTGGTCCAGATTGAGCTGTTTGCCCCTGCCACTCTCCTGCTGCCGGGTAAATGGGTGTGTCCAGAGCATGAACAGGTGCCTGGAGTGAGGAATGGCAGACACAGAATTAGTTTACTCTTTCGTGTAATGAACAAACCTGACATTTCAGCTCTCCCTAGCTTTTAACATTCTTGATACCACATGAGGCTAGAGTGACAGACACTCAGAGATTGGTCTGACCCCATCAAAGTTGGGTAGTCTTCTGCCAGGGAGTGTGTTTAGAGAGATGGAGAACACAGCCTGTAATGATTTATTCTTTTGAGATGTGTCATTCTCTCAACCCATCCAGCTTCACCTGGACAGGACTCATGCTGGCTTCCTTACACTGCATCCCACTGTGTTAGGATGGGTCTACCCTCCTCATTACCTCACTGCATTTCCCTTTGACGTACTAGTGGATCTCAACCATTACTGTGTGAAGAATCCCCTAGAGTTCCTGTGGAACTCGGAGATTCCTGGACTCGGTGCCACACACCCTTAATGGGGGTCACAGCAATGAGTTCAATGTCTAAGATGGTTTTTGTTCCCCCCCCACCACCTCTTTGTGTGTGTTTGTGTGTCAGTGTGTATGCGTGTCTGGGTGTGGGCCTGTGTGTGTGTTAGTGTGTTTGTGTGTGTTTGTCAGTGTCTCTGTGTGTTTCAGTGTGTCTGTGTTTGTGAGTGTATTTGTGTGTGTGTGTGTCCGTGTGTGTGTCAATGTGTGTGCACTAGTGTGCCTGGGTGTGTTTGTGTGTATGTATTTGGGGGGGCTGTGTGTATGTCAGTGTATGTGTGTTTGTGTGTGTATGTCAGTGTGTCTGTGCATTTGTGTGTGTGTGTCTGTGTGTTAGTGTGTATGTCTCTCTCTGTGTGTCTCTGTGTGTGTATGTGTCGGTGTATGTACCTGTGTGTGTGTCTGTGTCAGTATGCGTGTGTCAGTGTATGTGTTCAGTTGTTTGTTCTTGAGGCAGAATCTCATGTAGTCCAGACTGACCTTGAACTTACAAGACCAAAGTTGAACTTGATCTTCCTGTCTCCAACCTCAAAGTGCTGGGATCACAGGTGGGCACCACCAGGCCTGCTGGTTTTCTATTCTTAAATGAGTAGTGTCTCCTAATTCCCTAATGGCTCTGAACCACTTTTGTAAACAAGTGTCACTCTGTCTATTCATTTTTATCACAACCAACTTTGTCTTACTGGGATATCTATCTTCCTGTATTTCATGAGGATGTAGGGCCAATGTCTGGAAGCTGTGTATGAGTTCCTCTTTGTTGTAGTTAGGGTTTCTACTGCTGAAAGGAGACAACATGACCACATAAAGGAAACCGTTTAATTGGTACTGGCTTACAGTTCAGAAGTTTAGTCCGTTATCATCATGGCTGGAAGCATGGCGACACACAGGCAGATGTGATCCTGGAAAGGTAGCTCAGAGTTCTACATCCAGACCAGCAGGAAGAGAGAGAGAGAGAGAGAGAGAGAGAGAGAGAGAGAGAGAGAGAGAGAGAAAAAAACTGGGACTGGCTTGAGCATCTGAGACCTCAAAGACCACCCCCCCCCCAGTGACACACTTCCTCCTGGAAGGCTACACCTCCTAATAGTGCCTGCCACTCCCTCTGATTCTACGGAGGCCATTTTCACTCAAACCACGACACTGTTTTTTCACATAAACTTCTTTCTCACACAGAAACTAATTGTGTCTTCTTGTTCAACAGATGCTGTTCCCCAAACTGTCAACACTCTACCTCTTAAAGAAGCGGCAACAGTGGCACAGACACAGAGGCCTTGCCATGAAAAGGACAGCACACCCATAATGCCTATGCCAAAGCTAGAACAGAGCTGCGAGCCACCTGACTCCTCTAGTCCAGACAATAAAAGTTTAGAATTCAGCGATACTCGTACGTAACATGGCCTATTCCTTTCCACTGGTGCATCTGCCACTACGGTAATTTAAAGTAAACCCCTCCCTGTACAGCAAGCAGGGGCACACTGGCAGCGTCCTTTGATGTTTCTTTGCTTATAAGTTTATCAAGTACCACCTTCTTCGCATCCATTGCTATTCTTTCAGTAACTTGAAGCAACGGGACATTCGTACAGTCACAATAAGTAAGAAAGAAAACAAGTTAGCATGGGGCTATGTACCTGTGCTCCCGACCTTGGAAGGCAGTGTTGGGGAGGTCACAAGTGAAAGGGCAGCTTGACCTGGACAGCAAGTTCAAGGCCAACCTGGTCTATATGATACCATGTCTCAAAACTAAACATATAAAGAAGATAATTGTTAGGTGTGACTAGAGTTTTGGGGGAGTTGGGTAAGGTCAAATAAGTAATTTAGGTGGGGGTAGAGTGTTTGATACAGAATCACCAAGGGTAATTGTCGTAATGAAGGTTACAGTCTGTATTTCATGTGAGCATGCGTACTGTGAATGTGTGTGTGTGCATGTGTGTATATGTGTGTGTGTGTGTGAAATCTTTAAATTGAGAAAATGTCAGTTATTAAAGCCACGTTTCCTTACACAAGCACCTTTTCCTTGTTTTGTTGATGCCACAGGGTTTCACAGTTTTTCATTTTATGAACTGAAGAGTATCACAAATAACTTCGATGAGCGACCTGTGTCTGTCGGCGGCAACCGCATGGGAGAGGGGGGATTTGGAGTGGTGTACAAAGGCTGTGTGAGCAACAGGACGGTAGCAGTGAAGAAGCTTGGAGCGGTAAGTTGTCTTCCTTCCTCCTCTCAGAACAAGCTGCCAGCCACGCTTACAGGATTCATTATCCCAGTGACTACTGTCTCCAAGTGGAGCCGTCCTAAGCTGGTGCCTCTTATCACGTAGGACTCTACGGTGGGCTATGAAGCCTATCCCTAGAAAAGCTTATAGACACGGACATAGAATCACATTTGAGATGGTGAAAGGTTCACAAGATGAAGTTAAGAAACCTCCCACTACAGTGCCTCATACATAATTTAGATTAAGAATAAGATACTGAGCCGGGAGGTGGTGGCGCACGCCTTTAATCCCAGCACTTGGGAGGCAGAGGCAGGCGGATTTCTGTGTTCGAGGCCAGCCTGGTCTACAGAGTGAGTTCCAGGACAGCCAGGGCTACACAGAGAAACCCTGTCTCAAAAAAATAAACAAAACAAAACAAAACAAACAAACAAACAAACAAAACCCAAACAAACAAAGAAAAGAATAAGATACTGAGAAAATGTTATCTGAATACTTTTGTATGACCTGTCCCATCTAAAAATATGACTGAGGTGGCAGTGAGACAGCTCAGTGGGTAAAGCGAGTTAGATAACCTGAGTTTACTCCCTGGGACCCACACAGTACAAGAAGAGAACTGGCTCTTACACGTTGTTGTTCACGTGTGTGCACACACACTAAATAAATGTAATTTAAAAAATTATATGGTGCTGGGCGGTGGTGGCACACGCCTTTAATCCCAACACTTGGGAGGCAGAGGCAGGCGGATTTCTGTGTTCGAGGCCAGCCTGGTCTACAGAATGAGTTCCAGGACAGCCAGGGCTACACAGAGAAACCCTGTCTCGAAAAACCATATATATATTATATGGTATATATTTGAGACAGTGTTTCTCTATAATCTTGTCTGTCCTGGAACTCATTCTGAAGACCAGGCTAACCTGGAACTCACAGAGATCCTCCTGCCTCTGCCTCCCAAGTGCTGGGATTAAAGGTGTGCACCACCATGCCTGGTAAAAATAATAATTTTTTTAAAAATATCTATTTGGTTCCCATTTTATAAGGGATTATTATTATTATTATTATTATTATTATTATTATTATTATTATTATTTGGTTTTTCAAGATAGGGTTTCTCTGTGTAGCCCAGGCTGTCCTGGAACTCACGCTGTAGACCAGTTTACTTGTAAATATTGATTAATTATATTATCAGTCTGTCGTTCTATCTTTCAAATGTCAATATCACGCATGTGTAGACAATATAGGCCTCCCTTGTCACTTCTGTTGCGGGGGCTTTCGATGGATTTGATTCTCTTTCTCTGCTCGCATCTGCTTCCATCTGGTTACATAGACATCTTTTTAAAATTTCTCCGTGATGAAGTTCTCTACTTCACAGGAAGAGCAAGGCCTTCCTCTGGTCTGAGTCTGGACGTTGGAAAATGGGCTTTAACTAAAACCAGTTCACATAAAAGGTGTCCCAACCTCTGTTTCCTCATCCCTGGTGACTGCAGACAGAGACCCCTGCTCCCCTACAGAGACTGTCCCTTACCAAGATTAGCTCACTGGCATCCGAGGTGTTGCTATGAATAATAAACACACTGAGTATCTGGGTTGCTGGTGTGGCTCCATCTCACCCAATCCCACCTTCATCTTACTTATGTCTGTCCTTCTTAATCTCCTGTCAGATTGCCAGGATCAAGCATGCAAACCATGGCAAGACACTATTTCTATTTCTTTTACTGTACTGTTATTAAACCCCTGGCCTTGTATATGTTAGGCCAGAACTTGACCACTGAGCTACACCCCAGCCTCTTAATGTCTCGCTTGGAGCAAAGATGGAGTTTCAGAGGCCACCCTTGAACACACTCTGAGAGCCAGGCAGGCCTTGAACTTGAGGTCCTCAGGCCACAGCCTCCCACATATGTGGAAGTACACTTCTACCCCACCAGACCTGGTTCACCATGTGGTTTTAAAGTAAGCAAATTGGCCGGGCAGTGGTGGCGCACGCCTTTAATCCCAGCACCTGGGAGGCAGAGGCAGGTGGATTTCTGAGTTCGAGGCCAGCCTGGTCTATAGAGTGAGTTCCAGGACAGCCAGGGCTACACAGAAAAACCCTGTTGCAAAAAATAAATAAATAAATAAATAAATAAACAAATAAATAAATAAAGCAAATCAGCTGAGGAATCTCCCTCGAACTCTCTCCAGTCACAAGGCTATTGTACTATGTTAAGATATATATTTTTTTATGTTCATAGATGGTTGAAATCAGTACTGAAGAACTAAAGCAACAGTTTGATCAAGAAATTAAAGTAATGGCAAAGTAAGTATTGATTTTCCAGCGTGGCCTGGGGCGAGAGCATAGCATAGGGCAAGAGACCTGGTTTCTCCATAAAGTGCAGATTCAAATGTGTAAAGGTACAGGGTTGAGGCAAACGCTGTTGATTCTCTGATTACATGATCACATATCCTCAAATGCCTGCAGATTGAAGGCAGTCAGTTTTCTAAATCATGAAAGAGTTACATAGGATTCAAAGTGTTTTTCCACTACCAGAGTTTCCAGTCTAAGAATTCCTGAGAGATCAGTTGTAGCGATTTAAGAAAGAAAAAAAAAAAAAAAAAAAATATATATATATATATATATATATATATATATATATATATATCCAAGAATGATGGTACACTCCTGTAATGCCAGTACTTGGGAGATTCAGGTAGGAGGATTGGGAGTTCAAGGACACCCTGTGGTGCATTGCAAATTCCAAGACAGCCTGAACTATGTAGGAAGACCCTGTCTCAAAAATAAATAAATAAATATAATTATTTATAAAATGACAGACCCTCCGAGAGTTAAAACTCATAGAAATCTAGGGAAATACCATATGAAAAAATGTTAAGAGTACACTGCTGCAGAGTGACCTAATCCAAGTTTCTCGCGACTCTAAAATTCAGTGGAAATGAAGAATTTACCGATTCAACTTACTCTTCTGAGTATTCCTTTTATATAAGGATACACAGAATTACAGATGGCTTGGAATGAGCAAAGTGAATAATGGAACATCTCTCACGCGCCATGTGTGCTCCAGGTATTCAGTAATTCTCACAGCATCCGTGTCACATGATACTGTAAGCCTGTAGTATGCAGGAAAGCCTGAAGCTGAGGTTGTTATCGTGCCATGTGCCATATGTCCAGTAGGTGGCAACACTGTGCTTTCTGATGAAGCCTGGGGCTTTGTTATTCCATGACTTTTGTATTCATTTCTCAAGTGTACCAAAAATCCTAGACTGTAGACAAGCCTGTGGTTAAAGATCGCAAAGAATGACGTTAAATGTGAGTGAAGCTCATTCCTACAAAGCAGTGCCTTGGGGCCGTTAGAGTTGTGTTACGTTAGAGGATTCATCCATGTTACAAGTTTCCAGATCTTGCAAATGCCCTGAACAAAAGATGGGCATCGTCCTCGTCCTCAACTAACCTGTCTCAGGTTCCACTGATCTGATCAGGCCGTGGGTCAGTGTCACTGAAACCAAACCATTTATAGGAAAGAATGGACAGTTCCGATGAGAATGTTAGCAGGTTATGAGTATCCACCATGTTGCATACGATATATATGTGTATAGATAAATAGATACAGGCAGGTCTCTCCGAGATCTTTCCACTAAAACTCTTAAATTGAGCAACTCCTACAAACATTTATTATTATAACAGTGTGCACGGCATGTCTCTTGTCACAGGTGTCAGCACGAAAACCTGGTGGAGCTGCTCGGCTTCTCTAGTGACAGTGACAACCTGTGCTTAGTGTATGCTTACATGCCCAATGGTTCCTTGCTAGACAGACTGTCCTGCCTGGTAAGACACTTGGGACCGGTGATCTCACTTTCTGTTCCTATATTGAATTGCTAATGTTCACATCTGGTCAGGACTTTAAAACCACATTAAACTAGTATTTTCTCGTTCTGCAAAACGACGTAGTTCATGTGTTGCCCGCTATTGCACAGTTAAGATGCAAAAGTGTCAGTCAAGGCTAGATTCTGAGGATATTCTGGTGTGTTTTTATATTCAAGCAAGATGTTCAGAGTCCATTTAATCTTGTTTGAGATATTTTTTTCAGACTTTAAAAATTATAACCCTAAACTCTTAGTGATGCATCTCTTTTATCGGCTGACAAAAACAAAAAACAAAAACAAAAATACTGTTATGCGTTTTCTCTGGATTTCTTTTTTTTTTTTCCCCCACCTAAACCATTGTTTAAAATCAGTTTGTTTCTTCACAAGGATGGTACTCCACCACTTTCCTGGCACATGAGATGCAAGATTGCTCGGGGTGCAGCAAGTGGCATCAGTTTTTTACATGAAAATCATCACATTCATAGAGATATTAAAAGGTAAGGATAGCGTCAGAATTGCCGGAAAGCCATCTCTAATGAATAATTTTCTCTCTCTCCATTTGCACGTGTGTCTTGACATACAGTGACTGGAGTCTCCCCTTTCACTGGAGAGCTCTCTCTCTGCGGGCAGACACCTATGGTCCCCGGTCCAAGCACCATGACCTGCTCTTCCTGAATCACCTTCAGCCTCCCCACTCATGTTATTTACCTAGTTAAATATTTACCTGCCATATGCTACACATTGTACATGATAAGGTCAGCAGATGTAGCTTAGAACAGAGTTCACCATCAATCAGATAATCATGAAAACAATGAGTTGCAAGTGTTTACTGTAGCGCTCAGTATTGGTATAAAGGAAGGATCTTGAAAGAAGCAATGTTTATGCTGAGACCTGAACAATGAGCAGGAAATAAGAAAACACACGTTGAGGGTTGCTGTATCCAAAATAAGGAGAATATTCTGGAAAGAATAAGCGTATAGGGTGAACAGTAAGAAGGAATGGGAAGGCGTGGTGAATCACAGGAAGTGAAATGATTACATCCATCGTGACTGGTGTGCGGGAAGTAGCGGGTAGAAGACATGAGAGGAATTTAAATAGATGACTGAGGCCCCTGGTCCTATAGCACCTGGCCAACGAAGGCAAGGGTCTGACCGTAAATGCAACAGGATGCTGTTGAAAGCTGTATGACAACAGCATCATATTCAAGTCTGGCAAGTCACGTCTAGGGTGGTGCAGTTTAAAACCAGGGGTAAGTAATTAGATTGCTATAGACACCTTGGGAGACAAAGTTCCCATGAGCAGAAGTGAGCAGATGTGAACAATGAAGGTGGCATGTTTTTATCTGAGCTGTAGAGGGTCGAGGAAAGGGGGGTTTTCAGTAAGGACCGTTGAAGTCACAGCATCCATAGTTGCATTAGGGAAATGACTGTGGCATGACTCACTTGAATAGAAAGGACTGGAAGGGGTCTAGGCTGGGGTGTGCTTAGGAGAGGTATGTATGCTGAGTTTGAAATTCTTTTAAGATACGGAAGCACAGAGGCTTAGCAGACAGTATGCTACATACAGTCTGAGCTGAACATGTAAACATGTATGGCACTTGCATGTTCCTGATACTTGAAGAGTTATCACGCAATTAGGGAAAGATACAGCACAAGGGCCCAGGATTAAATCCCAAGGGCTCCTAAGACATAATCCCCAAACAAAGGGAGGACAACAGTCCCCAAAAGACACCTAATAAACGATATGGACACATAGGTAGATGGAAGTCTGTACATGTAGTGCTGGAATGCACTGTCTCCAAAATAAAATAAAGTTTACCTAGGGGGGTGGTCAGAAGAAAGTGAACCCATCGGGTTAATACCACGCATGCAGGTCAGTGGTGACTTATGGAGAACGGTTTCCAGTTAGGAACTGAGTCAGAAGCCAGGTTGTGTGGAGGGGAGAGTGGAAGGAAGCCGGGAGGAGATGTAAACAGGCGTTTTATGCTGTCTTATGGTAGAGTGACACCTAAAGCAGATAGGTCATTTAGGAAACCTTTAGGGTGGCCAAGACCAGTGAGTGCTTACAGGGCCATGAGAAGGACCTACAGGTAGCAAAAGGATACAATAGAGGAAAAACAAGACAATCCATAAATGAAGGTCTTAGAGAAAACAAGGAGCCACAGAGGAGTGGGCTGGTTCGGAGACTATCCCGTCTCTTATGTGCTGGGAATTTGCTCACAGTCTTTTGTTCTTCCTGTGTATTCTGTCTTACCAATGCAAGGTTTACCAGGTGTGCCTGAAAGTCTGCACCTCCCATCTATCCCCAAGATTCTACCCATTTAGGCATTTGTTAACTTTGATCAACTTTATTTCAAGCCCTCCTTCCCGATAGAACGAGTTTGTACCAGGCCTCAGCCGTTCACTACCACACGGCCTGGTTATTGTCCTAAGAAGCATATTTGATAACACCAGTTGCCTGTTGAAATAGATATTGTGAAATCCCTGCGGCAGGTTCGAGACCCACCTCAAGGCTCTATGCTCCTGAATGAAGACACACACACACACACACACACACACACAGTCTTTATATTTTAATGCGCCTTAGACATCTCAATAGCTGGACCACTGCCTAACCTCCATGTGGTTAACCCCACGTTATTACTACTAATTCTGTGTTCTATCTTGGCCGCTCTGGACCCAGAGGGCTGACAACAGGGCTGCCAACTGGGCCACACTCAGGACTGCGCACTCCTGACTCCTTCACATGGCAGCCATGCCTCTCCGTCCTGCACTCTTCTCAGGCACGGCTCTCTCCTCTCCTCCATACTCTCCTGGTTAAAGGGGATCTCTTCCTCCTCTCCCTCCTCCTGGTCCCAAGCCTGGGAATTCTAACATCCCACCTCTGTCAGGCCTACCCAGCTATTGGCTGTTAGCATCTTTATTTAACAATCAGAACCAACTGGGGGCGGGCCAGAAGCTACATGCAGACACCCTCATACAAACAGTTTTTGGGGAACACAATTAGCATTTGTAATACAAGCAGCTACAGTCACCCAATGTGAAACCTGAGGGGTGTCCCAGTGCTCAGTGTAAAGTCCAGATTTCCTCTATGTGGTCCACGGTCACTGGTTTCCTGAGTGACCGTAAGCACCGCATATGCTATGCTTTAACTATCTCAGTCATCCGCTCGCCTGCTGAATGTCTTTCTTCCCTCCTAGAACCATCCACTTCTGATCTAATACTCTTTAGACTAAGAAGGCTTCTCACCCGCTCTCTAGGACCTTCCTCAGTTCACCTAATCAGAACCACCTTCTCAGCCTTGTGCACCGAACTGTAGGAGCTCTCAGGAAGAAAATGCGTACAAATGAACGCATGTGGTAAATGGATGAAGACCTTGCTGTGTATAACTTTTCTTTAAGATTCCACAGAGTACGGCGGCTGGGCATGATGGCACATATCTTTTATCCTAGCACTAATGGGGCAGATGCAGGTAGACCTCTGTGAGTTCAAGGCCAGCCTGGTCTACATAGTGATTTCCAGGACAGCCAGAGCTACATAGTGAGACCCTGTCTCAAAAATCTGTGTGTGTGTGTCCATACATATGTGTGTGCATACATAAGTGTGTGTGTATATAAGTAATACAATTATTTTTATATATAAATAATACAATAATAAATAATTATTTTTCTCATTACCTAAATAATTGACGGATTTGAATATATTTCAGTCTTCTCATATATATCTAATACATATAATATATATACACACATACATCCCACACACACACACATCCCTTACGCCACACACACAAACATCCCATACACCACACACACACACACACACACACACACACACACACACACACACATCCCAGGGTGTACACTGGAAGGACAGGTGGAAGACTGCAGTGGTTTGGTTTGAGGTTTGTTCCTGAATGTACTGAGAGATGGTAGGAAAGGAGTTAAGAAGTTACCTGTGACTCATCTCAAACCCCGACACAGAAAGACAAATGTCGCATGTTCTCACTCATTCCTAGGAACTGATCCTAGGATACTTGGGAATGCAGGAGTGTTGGGTAGGGACAGGGAGGTCAGGAGGGGACACAGAACTGTCATTAAGGTTGAGCCATGGCTCCTGAGTCTTCCTCCGCTCAGCAGAACTATAGGCTAAGACAGGCTGCGAGGTCTCTGTGTGTGACTGTGAGAACACACAATCCCAGCACATAAAAATGGCTGGTGGCTGTAGGGGCTGACATGCTTCCAAGGCCCGTATGACTCTTACACACTATGGACATGACTGAACTGCCACGATGTACTACGTAAGACAGGCAAATAGACCCCACTGGAAAGTTGAATTATACAAAGAACCACTTTTAGGTGGTGCTTTGTTTTGTTAAATGATAAAGTTATTTTGGCAGATGGCATTTTATTATATGTTGCAGTATATAGTGATTGTTTACTTTTTACTCTTCAGAGCAAGTAAATATCTGAAAATGTTGTATTTAAAATTAAAAAAAAATGAAAGTTAAATTATTTCCCAAAAATGATGCCTTGACTTAGGGATATCGCTCTGTAGTAAAGCCACTGTCTAGCTTCAGTGAAACTGTGGAGTATTTAGTCACCAGAATCATTTTAAAAAATTTATTTAAAAGACAGTGCCATTTAAGAGGCTTTGTGTGCTGTTGCTAGTGAACACCTATCTGTGACATACTGAAAATGCACCTCCCTTAAGGGGAAATTTTATTATGTTTTTATTCCCTTAAACATCTCCAAGATAAGAACGGAGAACAATTATTTTTCTCTTGCTGTCATCTGAATAATTGACTGATATGAATATATTTCATTCTTCTCTACTGCGTATATAAAATGACACACAATGTGACTACATATGTGTGTATAGATGTAATGTTTAATATGTAATGTATAATATATAACATAAAACATACAATTATAATATGCAATGTATAATATACAATATATATTACATATACCTCTTCCTAAGAACCTGCTGGACATCCTAGGTAAGAAGAATGTTTTCCACCTTCAAATTTAATTTGTTTTCCAGTGCAAATATCTTACTAGACAAAGACTTTACTGCCAAAATATCTGACTTTGGGCTTGCACGGGCTTCAGCGAAGCTTGCACAGACAGTCATGACCAGCAGAATTGTGGGCACAACGGCTTATATGGCACCCGAAGCTTTGCGAGGAGAAATAACACCCAAATCTGACATCTACAGCTTCGGTGTGGTATGTGAGCGTTGTCTCTATTGGGCTGCATGTATTTTTATAGTGTGTGTATGTGCACATACCACAGCACACACACACCAAAGACCTGAGGGTAGCTTTTAAAGGGAGCCAGTTCTCTCCTTCCACCACGTCGGTTCTGAGGATCAGATGCAGGTCGCCAGGCTTGGTGACAAGCGCCTTTACTTTGCTAAACCGTCTTTCTGACCCAAGACCATTCTTTTTAAATCGTGAATTAAATCAGAATATTTTAGTGCATGTGTCTTTATTTTCCTCCCTTATATAAATATATAAACTATTCACGTTGCCCTCTAGTTACACCAGAAAGTTTATGAGCGATTCCCTACTATGGAAAAGATTTGAGTTGATTTCTTTTTAACGACTGCAAGAAAATATTGTCTCACCATGAATCCAAGTGAAGCTTAAGCTGAGCCAGCACACAGTCCAATCATGTCACATAATGTCGGCTTCTTTTCTCTCCCCTTTTCTGTCATTTTATAGTCTAACAGCCAAAGGCGGGGAAGACGGGTTAAGATTAATGAGGCTTCGTCTTCATCTTCGTTCTCCAAATAGGTTTCATTTATGGGAATTTCACTCCACCATAATGCTAAAGCATGGGGTTGCAAAATGTGGCTACTGGTTAGAAAATTAAGGTGCTCCTGAGGGCCCCGTAAGACAAAAGAGCACGGAGTTCCCACAACAGATGTTAGTAGAACTTCTTTGATCCTTATATCCCATCAGTCTCTGTGCTTCAGGCCACTGGTGGTGGTGCAAGAAAGCTTAGCTTAGCTGGTTCAAGTCCCTGGGCTCAGTCCATGTTTCTTTTAATTTCAACTTGAAGTCTCCAGTGTTTTTCTAATGGATCCGTTTGGCTTCCTAGGTTTTGTTAGAGCTGATAACCGGACTTGCGGCTGTGGATGAAAACCGTGAACCTCAACTACTAGTTAGTAACTAACTCCTCTCTGCCCGTCTTCTCCTCTCTCGCCTTTATGGTCTTAAATGTGTGTGGGTAACTCTGGCACACAGGAATGGCATTTTCTGACATAATACTGGCTATATGTATTGACAGGCTGACAGAGCATGATGTATTTCCAGTCCTGGGTTTGCTGGACTGTGTCTGTGATGCCTGAAAATGTCATTCTTATAGTCCTTGTCCCAGTGTCTTTGTGGGCAAAATGAGAAGAAAGCTCGTTTACCTGGAGTTTATTACTTTCCAGTTTATTACGATCTGTAGTGTACAGGCCCTGGGTGGTGAGACTACTTTCAGGTCGTGAGAGGGCAAAACAAACATAGCTTCTGTTTGTATCTGCATACATACGTAAATGCCAGTAAAGGCTCTGTATTTTGTTGTGGAGTGTTTTACTTGCAAAATTAAAACACTTCCCTTCTGCACTACCGTTTCCAGCCTTCTAATTTTTCTATTGAACATTCGATTGATAATTTATAAGTAGATGAGCTAAGTGGTAAGTAAACTACAGATAAATTATGCTATGTCACATATATATCTTTAAAAATATCTAGATACATATCATATATATGTATATGTATATATATGTTTCTCAAAATTAACAACTATATTCCTTTTATTCTAATTGATTTACAGGCCGAAATAGAGCAGAACACTATGAATAATTCAGACAGTAGATATATGCTAGATCGTGTCCCAGAATTAGGGCAGACCATCAGAAGGTTTGACTTCCTTTTTCAGTCTTGGCAGCAGGGCTGGAGAGATGGCTCAGCAGCCAGGAGCTCACAGGGCTTTACTGGAGGCCAAAGTTTAGTTCCCGGCATCCATGTTAGGTGTCTTACAACTTCCTGTCACCCGAGCTCAAGGGGCTGATGCCTCTGACCTCCACAGGCACCTGCATACTTGTGCACATGCCCACATAAAGACACACAGAGATACAAAAAGACAATTAAAGTAGAACTTGGAAATGACACCAAATGTCTTAGTGCCATCACTAATCTGAGTGTGTGAGATTGTTACAAACATCCACCAGAAAACAAAGATGTCCATGGTCTGCTGGAAATGTAATGTTAAAATAGTGTGTGTAAAATATTTACATTGGAAGATATTTATGAGAATATTCTAACGGTATTCAATTTTTTTAAACAGCAAATTAAAAAGTAAAATATTACATTAACCAGAAATATAAAATTCTCTGTCCCATCAGTTGCTGGAGGTCAAGAGAGAGGCCTGAGCCAGAGATGTTCGTGTTTGAGCTATTCGTATAAAAATGTAGATAAAGTTCAGGGTGGGGAGTGGATTAAAACCATGAACATGAGAAATACAGAAGCCAGTGAGATGTTCAACACGTAAAGGTGTTGCCGCCTAGCCTGCCCTCAGTTCAGTCTTTTGACCTGAGACTGATTCTTTCAAGTTGTCCTCTGACCTCCACCCATCCCCAAATAAATAAATAAATAAACAAACAAACAAACAAATAAATAAATGTAAAGTTACTTTCTTATAGGAAGTATTTAGAGGTGCGGGTTGGTTGGCAGAACTCTTGCCTGGCTTGCACAAGTCCCTCTACTGGATCCCTAATACCAAAAAAAGCAAAACAAACAAAGCCTCCCAGGACAAGGAGAGAGATACGGGGTTGGGGTGATAACCCACGCCTCACCAAACTGGGCTTCTGTTTCAGGCAAGCTTGCCATAGAAAGGCCTACCTACATCTACCTAGATCTCTCTCCCCTTTAGAATGTATAAAAGCCACCACTTTGGCTCGAATAAGAGTGAAACACACGATCTCTGTGACTCACAAGTTTGCACAGCATCATTTAATAGCAGACGTATAGAAATCAGGAAGCATTATGCCTTTGAGTGCAGTGTGGCTAGAAGGCGCTAAGATTGTGACGTAAACCCAGCTAAGAGTGGTCTGTCAGGGAGCCTTTCACCATCGCCTGTGTGGTTTCACAATCCATCCTTTTGGGAAGAGTTTTGGAATAGTATACACCACCCCTCACTTATAAGCCTTTCTTTCAATACAAGTTTCCTTGAGCTACTACAAAATATACCACGAACCGGGTCTCCTTAAGTAAAAGAGAAATAGTCTCTTGGTAGAAGTCGGCAGTCAAAGTTTGGTAAGACCATGAGTCCCTCTTGAGGGTCCAGCGGAGACTATTCGTCGCCTCTTACAGGTTCTAGTGGCTTCTAGTAGCTTTGGCTTATAGAACAGTCGATGTGGTCTCTGCTGCTGCTGGTCACATTTTTCTCCTGGGTCTTTTTCTTTTCGTCTCACATATATGCATGCACTTGGCATCGAAGTTAGAGCATAGTTGGATAACCCAGTGTCTTAGTCACTGTTTTGTTGCACTGATAAAACACCATGATCCAGGCAACACACAGAAGAAAGGGTATATCAAGACTTCTGGTTCCAGAGTCTTTTGTGGCAGGGAGATAAGGTAGCAAGTGGCGGGCATGGTTGTAGGAGCAGGAAGCTGATGACTTGCATCTTAAACCACACACACAAAGCATAGAGTGAACTGGGAATGGAGTAAGTAAGGCCTTGAGCTCTCAAAGCCCGCCCCCAGTGATGTACTTCCTCCACCAAGGCCACACACACATCCCCCAGAGAGCACCACCAATTGAAAACCAAGAACCTATGCGAATATTTAGTTCAAAGCACTACACTCAAGATGACCTCCCGTTTCAGAGATCTACAGAGATTTTTTTTTTCCACATGAGGTCAATATTTATGGACTCCAGGAACCAGGAGGCAGACATACACAGATCCATGTTTCTGGAGCCACCCCTCAACCTACCATTCAACCCACAGCGCCGTCTCCTCCTCATTTATCTCCCAATCTCCCGGTCCTTGTTTTCCATTCATCCATCTGAGTCCCTCTAGATAAAGACAGGGTGCCTGGGTTCAGAAGGTGGAATTCCATTTTCAGACATACATCAAGAAACTGATGACCCTGAACTGGCAAACGCTGTCAACAAGAATTCGAGCAGTTAGCTCATCCCAGAAAGACAAGAATTATAAAGCAGATGGGCAGGCGCACATGTGAATGAAGCCAGTAAATCTGTAATGTGTGCCTATGTATGCATTTCCTTACGTAACATCTGACCTGTACGGCTCCAATCGCAAATGAGGCAAGAGAGAGAGAGAGAGAGAGAGAGAGAGAGAGAGAGAGAGAGAAATAATTTAAATGTATATTCTGATTTCTCTACCTTTGAAGCCTTTAACCAAGTTTTAATATCGTTTTCAAGCTGGATATTAAAGAAGAGATTGAAGATGAAGAGAAGACTATTGAAGATTACACCGACGAGAAGATGAGCGATGCAGACCCTGCTTCCATAGAAGCCATGTACTCTGCCGCTAGTCAGTGTCTGCATGAGAAGAAAAACAGACGGCCAGACATTGCAAAGGTATTCACTTCTGAATCCACATACACAGAGAAGGGGTGTGTTGCGTTACCCTTTACTAAGTATCCATTTCAAGCCACCCACCCGTAACTTGGTTCTTTTGTTCTCTTTCCTTTTGAAAGGTTCAACAGCTGCTACAAGAGGTGTCTGCTTAAAGCTAATGAAGTAAACATCTTTTTTTTTTTTTTTTACCTGAAGACAAGAAAAGCACTTTGACACTGAGCTACTTCACCTGCCTGTTGTTTTCATTTTCCTAAATGTGCTTTGTTTTTACCAAGGCAGCATGGTGCAATGTACTACTGGTTAGTCGATGGATGTGTTGGCATGCAACAAAAGTGACAGTTGAGTGGTAGCACTTGGCCCCGCCTACCTAGTATGGCGCTCTTTTTTTTTTTTTTTTTTTTTGGTTTTTGGAGACAGGGTTTCTCTGTGTAGCCCTGGCTATCCTGGAACTTACTCCGTAGACCAGGCTGGCCTCAAACTCAGTAATCCACCTGCCTCTGCCTCCCAAGTGCTGGGATTAAAGGCGTGTGCCACCACTGCCCGGCAGCGCTCATTTTCCACAGCAACATCACCAAACTACAGTGAACTCCAGATTCAGGAAAGCAGCACTGTGCTATACAGGAACACTAGGGTTATTTTGGGTATTCGGGGAGTGTGATGGTTTCCTCTGTGTATCCCTGGATGTCCTGAAACTTGCTCTGTAGACCAGGCTGGCCTTGAACTCTGCAATCTGCCCATCTCTGCCTACTGCGTCTTGGGATTAAAGGTGTGTGCCACCACCGTCCAGCCTGGAATCGTGGTTTTGAAGCTCGGCAGACCCCACTAGTGATTTCCTGTAAAGCTTTGGATCCGCTCTTAGCTATTTTAAGCCTTAGTGCTGGCTTTCATCTTTTGTTATGAACTCCATGCTTCTGTAAATAGCTCCTCTTCTAGGTTCCTATAAGGGACCTTTTCCCACTGCTCCTATAACTCTAACTAAACTCATTGGTTCAACAGTGTAAACATGAGTGAAATCTATTCTTCAGTCTGTTATGGGGGCCTCTTTTGAATGAACAGATATTTGTTTGTCTCGTCCAGAAAAAAAAAAAATCACATATTTGGTACTATATGTGGGGCATGATGGAACCAATGGTGTGTTTGCGGGTGGGGAGGGGATCTTGCATTGTCTCTGCAATGGGTGATGAGACATGTAACTGAGGCCAAGCTGTCTGAGGGGGGAGAATTTAAGGGGGCAATTCCGACATCATCCTTTCCCATGTGGCAACAATGGGAGGCTCCCTGGCTGTATAGTCATTGTACCGATCCTGCTGAAGTAGAAAGACGTGTAACTCCCACAGAGCCACTCCACCTGCAGGAGAGTGTCTGTAAGGAAAGTTCCAGAGAGGCCATCTTCCTCTATCAGTGGGCAATGACATGCCTCTTTAATGAACGGAATCAGCCATTCTGTACTACAGTGCTTGAAGGCAGCACATATACGATGGGGTAAGCACCCTGTGGCATCACTAAGACATGCCACTAAAGCTGAGCTGTCTGTCCCAGCTTGCCTGTTTAAGAAGGGAATTACAATCAGAGAAAGATGCAGATTATAAGAAATCCAACCGCAGTTCAGAATAGACCACTCGGGACCACGCGGTTCCAAGGGAGAGGAGGTTTATTCAGGGGGAAGGGCAAAGGTGGAGAGAGGGAGGTGGAAGAGATAAGAGAGAAGTAGAGGCCGGCCATGATCACGTGGAGAGAGAGGAAGGTGGGGGAGGGGACAGAGAGGCAAGAGGGTGAGAGAGAGTAATAGAATAAGAGAGTAAGAGGAGGGGGCAAGCAGCCCCTTTTATAGTGGATCGGCCTACCTGGCGGTTGCCAGGTAACTGTGGGGAGGAGCATACCTGGCTGTTGCCAGCTAACTGGGGAGGTGGAGTTTAGACAGAATACTAACATATCTTCTGCACTATCCTCTGTATTCTGTATTCGAAAGTAAAAGAGAGAGAGGGAGACTGAGTTTGGTGACACATGCCTTTCATCCCAACACTTGGGAGGCAGATCTCTGTGAATTTGAGGCCAGCTACATAGTTATCTCCCCCTCTCTCTAGCTCTCTCACACTCTTGCTCTTAAAAAAGTGGTGTGGCAATGCAGAATGATTAACGTCACTTACATTCAAGAGAGACTGGAGCTTCTTCTAGACCTCACAGCCAGTTAATAATGTACTCCAAGGTCAGAGGTCACTTAAGACTGCTATCCGACTGTGTGCGCAGCCTGCTTAACCTGCCTTCAAGAGAACAATGTAGTAATCAACCTTACGTGCCTCGGATTCCCAACCAAAGCTAATGAGCAGCTTGAATCTTCTCTTTGTTCTTCCATGGCCCCTGACCTTAGAGCAGTGTGTGTGTGTGTGTGTGTGTGTGTGTGTGTGTGTGTGTGTGTGTGTGTGTATGCCTTGCGTGTGTTACGGTAATCATTTGCTGAAAACGGCAAATGTAGGTTAAAAGCAATCTTACACAACGAACATCCGCAGCCACTGAAGACAACACATGGGTATAGCTCAATAAACAGGGATATGTGTAAAACTGCTTATTATCAGAGTCAGCTGGGACCAGTTGGAGTCAGTGACTTAATCCCTTGTAAAACTCTGTTAACGATTTCTGGAGCACACACACACAGAGAGGGAGAGGGAGAGGGAGGGGGAGGGGGAGGGAGGGAGGGAGGGAGGGAGGGAGGGGGAGAGAAATACAGGCATAGGACAGGGACAACTGCATTTAGGCAGACACTGATTCAGACAACAGGCAGACCAGGATGATGGAAGAGACAAGACAGCAAAGTAGAGACCAGCAAAGTAGAGAACAGAACTCACATCTGGGCTCACTGTTGTTCAAGGACACCAAAGGGAAGTGCTGTGTTGATTTCTGTCCTTCATGCAACACCAACACGTTATTGGTAACTGAGTTTATTATTAGTGCATTCTACCTGACCCAAGATGGATGTGCTAGCTTACCATTTCCTGCCTGGGAGGAGAAGACTTAAAGAAAGTAACAATTATGTGTATGCTAAGTAGCCCTCCTTGGGATCCCCAATCCTGGAATTGACAGGGACAACTTTACATTGAGGAGGAGGAAGGAGAAATGAAAGATAACCCTCAGATATCCCTCAGGCACCATCTTTGATGCAGAGGAAGGAAAAAAAATCCACGGTGTACCAGGACCTTAAGAATGACCCAGCACGATAATCGTGCAATACTGTGCCAGTAAACCCCATGACTTGGGAGGTACTTTTAAATGAGCATCAGCCACAGCCTTGCTCATAAAACTGTAGGACAGGGGCACAAATGGAATCAGCCTGACATTTTGGAAGCACAGAAAGTAATATAACTGTCCATCCCTGTTTATGACCAAAGTTATATCCTCCAAGACAACGTGAGGGAAATCAGGCTCTGATTGGTGGCTCACAGGAACTATCATGGATGCATAGTTTTCTCCAGCTGAGAGTCCCCTGACTATTAGGAACTAAGGACAGTAGAGGAAGGACAGATGTTATGAAAATAATCAGGCCTGAGAGGGGCAGTGTCGCATGCCTAGTTCATTGTACCAGATGGTGTCAAGCCAGAGCTCCTTAGGAAGAAATGAGAGCAAAAACCATTGCTCTTGAACCTCTGGGAAGCTTTAAGGACTAGAGCAAAAGTTTAATATATAAATGTCCACAATATCAGCACAAAATATATTTGTCCCCGAGATGGTAATGTCACACCCATCTCCAACCAGAGTACTCTATGTATACTCCTCTGCTGAAAGCGGCAAGTGTCTGCCCAACCTAGAGACCTCTCAGTAGCAAGCTGTAGCCAAAGGAGAGAGGGTGACCATTCACAGCCTGGCCCAGAGACAATTAGCTCCATGGAGAGTGTTGGTCACAGCAGGTTCCATATGGTTGAGTTTCCTCTAGGCCCTGAGCCAGTCCAATGCAACCAGAGCCAGCCCAACCCCCATTGAGCCTGGGGCAAGTGGGAAAGCATATCACCTCTGCTGTTTCACACTCTATCAGGAAGAAATGATTGTGGATAGTGGCAGGTAACTAAGGAAGTAGCTTCTATTCATGCAGCTGGAGTCAGCATTAGGTTTTTGAGAAAGTAACTGACAGAAGAAATGGGATTTTTATTCATGGTACATTGGACCACACTCTCATTTTTCCTTAACATCCCCATAATACTGATTTCTGAAATCAACCGGCAGTTGGTTGCTATGGTAGCCCTCAGAGGTCCTGCCCCTCTGCAGAAAGGCTGCCTCTGACTCTCTTGCCTCCCTTGGGATCCCATTTCCCTAGCTGGGCTGCCTTGTTTGGCTTCAGTGACAGAGAATGTACCTAATCCTGCTGAGGACTTGATGGTGGGAGGGACTTCCCTTCTCAGACAGGGGACACCGCAAGAAGGGGACACCCTTCTCCTCTGAGAAGGGGAGAGAGTAATGGTGATGGAGGTTTGGGGGTAGGCCTGGGAAGAGAAGAGGGAGGGGGCTGTGATTGGGATGTAAAGTGAATAAATTAATTAATGAAAAAAAAAGAAGTAGACAAGAGAAAACCACAAGATCAGGGCAGAAAGTAATAAGATAGAAACATGTGATCTACCAAAAATCTCTATGTAAACAGGTGGCTCTTTAAAAAAAATAAATAAACAAGATTAACAAACTCTTAGTCAAAGTAACCAGAAGAGAGGCAACAGACATTCAGATTAATAAAATGAGAAAGAAAAGAGAGATATAACTTGAGGTACCAGTGACATTCAGAAAATCATAAGGATACACTTGAAAAACCTATATCCCACCAAATTGGAGAAGCTAACAAGAAACGGGTGAATTTATAAACCCATATGCTCTACATAGCAAAATGAGATAAACATTTAAAATACATCTGCGGCAAGCAATGATGCTGACACAGGGAGAGTTAAGTCAGACTCACTGCAGACTTTCAAAACCAGCACCAATCCTTCCAAAATCACTTCATGAAACAGCAAAGCATGGAGTACCTCCAAACTTCTGTTACAGAGCCACCACTGCCCTGAAATCAAAACCAGATAAAGGAACAACAAAAGTTACAGCTGAATGTCCGTGAAGAACACTGATGCAAACTCCTCTGGGTCAATGAGATAGCCCCACTAACAAAACGGGCTAACTACTGAGGCTAGGAACCTAGGTTTGATCTCTGGGACCCAAATAGTAGAAAGACAGAAACAACTCTCACACACAGAGCTAAGGACCTAAATAGGTAGCTCCCAAAAAGTAAGACATTATTTTTACAAATGTTCAACATCTTTAGAAATGCAAATTAAAACCAGTCTAAGGTTCTATCTTATCCCAGTTGCAATGATATACATAGATGTGTGTATGTATTTATGTATGGATATATACATATACACACATGTATGTATATATACATATACACACATGTATGTATATATACATACACAAAAATGTATGTATATATATATACATACACACATGTATTTATATATATACATATACACATGTATGTATATATACATACACAAAAATGTATGTATATATACATATACACACATGTATTTATATATATACATATACACATGCATGTATATATACATATACACATGTATGTATATATACATATACACACATGTATGCATATATACATATACACACATGTATGTATATATACATATATACACATATGTACATATATATATATACAGATACACATATATGTATATATACACATATATGTATACATATATACATGCACACATACTCATATATGTGTGTGTTTGTGTATGTGTGTGTGTGTGTAAAACAAATGCTGATTGACAAGGATGCAGAGAAAAGGGAGCCTTTTCACTTTTCATTGCTGTTGGGAGTGAAAACTGGCACTGCCTCTGTGGAAATTAATGTAGTGATGCCACAAAAACCTAAAAATGGAAATACCATGTAACCCAGGTGTCAAGCCTGGGCGTAGACCTAAAGGGCTCAAAGATACTTGTGCATTCATGTCTGTAGCCTCTTCTCTCACAATAGTAAAGAAATGTAATCAGACTAGATGTCACTGACAGATGAATGGATAATGAAAATATGGCATTTTATTCAGACATAAAGAAAAACACAATCTGTAGAAGAAGGGATAGAGGTGGGAAGTATATTGAGACAGCTCTGGCTCAAAAAGATGGATCTGCAATATTTTCTCTCCTCGGTGGGTTCTAATTTCTAATTTTGCTCTGTTTGCATCTCTTTGGGAGTGTGAAAAGAGCCCAGGAAACTAGAAAGGGGTCCACAAGAGGCCGTGGAATGTGGATTTCAGGTTGGGGGGGGTAGTAAACACATGTAATGGGTAAGTTGAGGGGACAGGGCAGGAGAGATGACTGTCAAGAGTGTGTGCCGCTCTGTAGAGGACCTGAGCTTGGTTTCCAAAGCCCATACTGGGCAGCTCACAACGGCCTGTAACTCTAGCTCTCAGGGATCTGACGCTCTCCTCTGGCCTTCACAGGCACTGTGTTTATATGCATACACATATACGCATGATTAAAATAAAAAGTATTATCTTTAACAAGCAAGGAGAGAGGAAGTACTGGGAGTGGAAGGGTTAAGTAGGATGGGGGTGGGGAGATGGAATAGGAGCTGGACAGAAGGGTCGATCAAAACTAGGTCCTAAGAAAATACCATAAGGAAATCTGATACTTGGTAATCCAATTAAAAAATAAAATTAAATGAACGGTGGTACCCTGCACAGGTGGATAAAAGCTACTTTCCAGAATCCTAAGGTCAAAAGAAAATCCCAGTGGCAAGAGTCAGGCTACCTTCCGGTAAGTTTTTGGTCTACAGTCTCTGAGACCCCTAAACAATTCAGAAATTGCCACTCCTGTTAACTGCTCACCAGCACTAGAAGGTAATACCACATTGCTGATGGCACCATACATTCTGGTCACTGGACACAAAGCAATTAAGCTGGAACTCACTAAGTGTTTCTTCCCTACTGAGAATTGCGATCAATTGTCTTACTCTGAGGTGGTTCCTGAGTGTTATGTTTGCTACAGAGTAACTTGGCAGGAAGTGTATGTTTCTTACAAAGTAATTTTTTCCTGGGGGTGACAGAAAGGACACACTTGTTTACTCACTGCAAATAGGGATACTCCGACAGACCAATGCATGAATATCACCAAGGTCAATTTGGTGAACAAGTAAGTTTTACTGGTGTTACTCATAGGAATATGGGTGAGGGGTTACTCACGGGGGCAGAAATGGCTCAAAGACAGCTGTATTACCAAAGCCTTCCCCGGCATGGTTGACAGCTCACAAAAGCTGGGGATGTGGAGCACACTGCATAGCCTGCAGGCAGCTCAACAGGTTGAAGGCTGTCCTTTCCAAGTGACTCAGTTGGTCTCAGCCTCTTCCAGGCAGCTGAGCTGGTTTTGGCTTCTTCCCTCAGCCTGTCTGGTCTCAGAGTTTTCTTTGCAGCTTTGCATCTCTGAAAGTGACTCCTAACAGTCTTTCTTGTTCATTCTAGTGAATCTACTCGGTTTCTGGGACTTCCTGAAGTTATTCTGAGTTGCGTGCAGGTGTGAGCATACTGTGGAGCATATGCGGAAGTCAATGGCTATCTCAGGAGTCGGTTGTTGCCTTCAGCCTTATTGAGACAACTGGCTCAATAGGCTGTCTTATTAAGGCAGCTGTTTCTGTCTCCCAGCTTGCCACAGGAGAGACAAAATTACAATGGGTGCCACCACATCTGCCTTCTTAGTGGGTTCTAGCAATCAAACTCAGTTGTCAGGCTTGTGTGGCTACCTCCTTTGCCTGCTGAGCCATCTCCCCAGCCTGTGAGTTCTCTTGAAGTCACAGCAGCTATAATTACCTTGTGCAGACCTGCACAAGATCCGGCCTGTCAACCAAGCTATGGAAGACACATGGACTCAAAGGATCCTCCTACCTCTCTCTTAATCAGTCAGTGGTAACTAGACTGGGAAGTGGTGGGGGAGTGGATTACAAGACCCCACCCTTCCTATCTACAGGGAATTTAATGATTTCTAGAAGAGGGAGAAACATCTTTAGTGACATAGCCACTGGTAAGGTGCCACTCAAGAATGGGTTAATATTAGTTTGGGTTCTATGAGGCTTTGGTACAAAACCAAACTTCCTTTGTTAGGGTCAGAAAAACCAAAACAACCCAAGGAGGCACGGGAGTCCAGCAAAAGCAAGAACTTCATTTGAATTAGGCAGCAAAAACTGACCAGTCAGGGGCAACAGCACAGACTTGGGAGCTGACTGCATCCCTGCAGGGAAGTCGCACAGCATATTTAAAGAGTGAAACCGTAAAGCCAGGGCAAAGGGGGGCTGGGGTGAGCTTCAGAGTTATCCAATAGTATTTTGACATTAAGAGTTAAAAGCAAGAGGTTATCCGGTGGAGACCGGGTCTTATCCAGGGCACCTGGTTTCAAGGCCCTTAGCTAATCCTCCTAGACATTTGGACCCAGATCTCAGAGTAATAAAGGAACAAAAGAGTTGGTTCCTGGGCCTGGGACCATGAACTCAGTTTGACCCTGCCAGCAAGATGGAGAAGTTGTCCCTGAGATGCTTGGATTCAGACAATTCTCTCCTTACACCTTCATTTTGCTTCCCAGTCACAGTAAAATGATAAAGGTTATGGTGTCCTGCCTCTCAAACCCAATCACAATGAAGCCTAGTGACCACAGACGCGACACTCTGAAACCCTGAGCCAAAATAAATCTTTTATAGGGTAACAGGTCAGTGGCAAATTACCCTACCCCCATCCTACCCAAGCTCTGACACTTGGAAATCTCCAGCCACGACTCAGCTTTAAGGGCCAAACAATGTTTCAGAGTTAAATGCCAAGCAATACTTCGGGCTGCACTTTTCCCTTTCCACTAGCTCACTGGGCATGCTCCAAAGACCCTATAAAACCCCACCCCTTCCCTCAGCCCTCTGCTCTCTTCCCATTCAGAGGCAGCTGCCATTTTGTTCCCAATAAATCTGTGAAGTTGGTTACATGGTTTGAGTTTCTGATATTTCTTGGCTCCCAGCGGCCAGGATGCCCTTGTACCGGAAAAACCCTTATCTTTCCCAACTTAAGCTCATTTCTCTCAGATATTTCATTACACTGACACAACCCTGACTGACACATTGCCTAGGTGCTAAGAAAAAAATAAAAATAAATACAGCAAGTAGAGGCCGAAATGCAGAAACTGGAGGCCAGGGAGACTGAACATGAGGAGACCTGCTTTGGACGGGGAGAAAGGACATGCATCTAACTGGTTAGAGTGATCCAGGATAAGGATGTTTCTGAGGTCATAGTTTGCAGACAATTGAGCCAAGTGATGAAATTAGGAAGTCTTGAGTCACATGATGCAGAAGCTAGTAAACAGCAGAGGCTTATTCGGGATCACACCACTACCACCACCACTATATACCACCACACAGCTTTCTAGCCACAATGTCATTTAAGGCAGTGTTCCCATCACCCGTGGAGCTATTTGATTGCTAGGCTCAATGACTACAGCAGAACCTCTGAATAAGAGCCCAGGACAGAAAACGAACCTGCTACCCACACACTGTATACGCAAAGGAAATGATTTCCAACAGTCGGCACAGTGCACGCCGTGGGCCAAGCATCTTAGTTCTCCAAACAAAAAGATGCTTTGCGGAATGTAGTGCGTAGGCATGCGTATCAGTGAACAAACGCTGGTCAGAGCACTTGGAGTGAATTCTCTGTGTGGTAAGCCCTGGGGATCCATCTTGGGATTGGTGGGAAGTGCCTTTACTTGCTGTACAATCTCACTGCCCTAAATCGGCTCTTTAAGATGTTTTCAAAATTGCTACCAAAAACATCTGCTGTGTATCATGCCCCTCAAAGGACTTCATACTGAAATGCTGAGTGAATTGAGAAGGCTGGACCAGTCTTTCACACAGAGAGCACAGCTGCACCTTCATCTGGAGCTCCCTAGCTCTACATCTGCGAAATAAGCAATTCTTTAAAACCCCTGCCAAGCACACTGGACACCTATTGTTCTGGGGGTGTGGGTGTGAGACAGGGTCTGTGTACCTAAAGCTGTTCTAGACGTGCTGGAAGTTTAGGCACCCACCACCACCTCAAGGCAGTGCTTTTTATCACGGAGGGAACTCAGCAACTACATGTGTTTTCATTCTTGCTACATTTCTGTAGCGTAATTTTCATCTCCATGAAGCACCCTGTGCTCAGAACTGTTCTTGCCCAGGTCTTCAACTGCCTAAAAAGTTTTGAATTTAAGCAGACTAATGAGATCATCACACAGAATCGCCAGGCATGGGATTGTGCAAAGTCATCCAAGTGTTTAAAATGCACTAGAAAGCCAACATACACAACTCAAAGAGAAAAATTTTATTGATATAAAATGCACTTATAAAATGTCCACAGAAGACATGTAATTTTTCACTGCTATATAAATTTATTGGGAATGTTATTCACATCTATTGTCGCCTAAAACATACTGTAAACAATGAGTTATACCCTAAAACGAACGCATACGTGATTCTCAGCAATCATTGGTTTAATTATTAGTAAGGTTACAAGATCACATCTATATTCTGGAATGTGCATTGACTTTGATGTAGTGTAATAGACTTCAGAGCATAATTGCACACGATGCTTCGGAAAAGTCCCCGCTGGTTATGGATCCAGGACACATAGTATTCCCTCTGCTTGAAATGGCAGCTCTGGTGATGGTCTGCAACACGGGACCTCACTGCAGCACTCTACGGTGCGTGCAACTGACATATACACACGCACAACTAAAGTTTACCTCGCGTAAACAAGTGCGACATCACTGTCAACTGTCCTGCATATTTAAGTAGTAAAGTCTACATATTTGTAAACAAACAAAACACACAATATTCAAATCTATTTTTAAAAATTTCCATCAGCCCGTAATTCCTCTTATGGTGTACGTGAATACACACTGAATTTCTGAAAGGCGCGTGTATTACTTTAGGTAATAAGGCTTTGCATGAGCGCTTCATATTTCATACCATGAAATGTACATTACTGACATCTTGTGCAGCATGAAGAAGTTCAGGTCAAGGACTTCCAAATCCTGGACACGACAGTCCACTTAAAAACTTCTCAGTTATGGCTCTGCAGCAGGCTTAGCAGATTAAATACCAAGTGTTCTAACTCCCTCTATTTCAAGTAACAAAGAGCTCTTGAGGCTCAAAACTCTCTAGGTTGTAAGTGAAAACACAAAGCTTCAGAAAACCTGTGTTCTGAGAGACATTATTAACTGAAACAAGATCCTAAGAATACGTATTACCTGTGGTAGCCTACTAAGTACTAGAAATCAATAATTTTGTATCTGAAAACTTGCTCACAAGCAATATGACAATTTGCTTTAAGACGCATGGTTTCAAAGAGAAAAAAAACTTGAAACTTCAAACATTTTTACTTTAGGTTTGTTTCTTTTTGACTAATACTTGAATTCTGATCTGAACATGAACTGGCTTCACAGTGCTTATGGAGTCACTTTGGAAACAGACAATTCAAAAGCTGTGCAAAGACCTCACAAGACTAGTCTTCCAGTGCCATGAGAAAGCCTGGATATCTGGTACCTCTTGAGCTTGCGCATGAACTGTGTTTCTGAGATCTGAATGGTACTACAATGGAAAGGTGGGGCAGGAAGCCCTGCTGCAGTGCGCCATTCTCCATCACGGCAGACAGCCCCACCTGAGCATGCTCACAGTGAGCAGCTGCCTGCCTCTTCCCAGGCTCCTTAACAATACTCAGGAAGTGCAAGTATCTCAGGGCTGTCCGCTTCTCTTTATAGGGAAACAGAACTCACTACAGAGTTCTAAAAAGCAAGTCCTTTTGCTTTGTGTAACTGGCCCACCTGTGGAAAATATTGAAGATTATGTGAAAGTGTGGAATCAACACGCTATGAAAACAGTGTGATAAAACCAAACATTACTATGTTGAAACCTTGTCTAGCTTTAACTAAAAAATAAAAATCATGAATCTTCTATAGCATTAATTTAAAAAATACATAGAAGTGAAAAGTGCTATTTTTCAAAAAGTACAATTTTCCTCCCAACTATATCAACATGGAATGATTTCAGTTCTCCTTGTACTAAAAGCTGGAAATTTTACAAAACTATATTGCAACATTTAATAAGACAAATTTAATCAGTAGTGGCTTCTGCTTCCGCTGGCCCCCTAATCAATCTTCGGATCCCTCTCTTTCCCGCGGGACCTTTTGGTTTAGCAAAACTCTGCTTATGTGCGTGCTGCTTGGGATGGACTTCATCGTAAAGGAAATCTGCAGTCAGCTCATCCCCGTTGTCTATCTCGATCTGCAACAGAGGAAGTCAGCAGTGAGAAACAATGGAAAGCAGGGAGCATTCAGAACTGACGCACTGTGAGCCGGCTCCCAGGTACGGACGGGCGCCTCCAGGAGTGTACCACACACCTTCCATGGAGAACAAGCAAGGGTCCTTTCCAGCCCTTCTGGGAGACACTAAAGCACTGGCTTAAACAGTCGGCCAGTCACCTGCTAGTCTGCTGCCTCTCACAGCTCCATGTTCGTAATGTTTGCCAGCAGCGGTGAGCACTGCGTCCTCCAGCTACCCTGCCTAATAAATTCAAACACTGCACCTGCTCCTTCATCCACTGTGCTACCTGGAATCGCTCTGAGACAGGGGTAGGCCAATGATGGCCCACAGACCAAATCTCTAGCCCAACTTTAGAGCAATTCACACTTTAGGAGGCTTCAAAAACAATAACAACACGGGAAAGACACCCATGTCAGCTGGCAAAGCCTAAGATATTTACTGTCTGGTCTTGTGCAGTGTCAGCTGACCCTTTGTGAAAGGTGCTGGCACACACTGAGTGACAGAATCGAAACTGCCCCAGGCTCAGAACCCCAACAGAAGCAGTTTAAAAGGAAGTATCTTTGCTTAGACCCTATCTGCATTTCAGAATGTATATGGAGACCTGGTAGCAACACCCCACTGTGTAAACTGACAGGAATGTTCTAAATACGCTGCAATCCTAATGTTATACAGATGGCCAATGAGCACTTGCAACTATCAGTGTTACTAAGAAACTAAACTTTATATTTTACACAAGTTTCCACTTACAGCCACCCGTGGCTCGTAGTTACCATACTACTTAGCACGTATCTAAAGGATGGGCTCATGCCAGGCCATCCCTAGGCACTTGGCAGGCTCTAAGGTCTGAGGATGACAACAGTCAGATTAGTATTCTCATGTATAAGCCATAGCACCTGGAGAGGCACCACACTGTACCAGATGGAAAAGACAAGCTGACCTGAACAACTTCAGTATGTTGAAATAGCAAGGCCCACCTTTCTGATCACTTCCATCTGCAGCTGCCTCTCTACAATCTCTAGCAGAGGGCTCTTGCAGCTGGAATACAGCATCCGCTCTCTTATGCTGCACGTGTATCCAGGCATTGAATAAATAAACACTGTAAGTTAAAATAACAACAATTAGAAATATCAACTAAAGCAAGTCTATAAACTTCCTAAAATTGCATCTAAGCTCCTGGCAAGAAATCCAGAAGCACACAGTGCTGAAACTGAAGGTACCATGTTGAAGGTAAGGTGTCCCATACCTACGGACTCTAAGTAGTCTCCTTCATGGGAGTGCTTATACAGAAAGAAGTGGTAACGTGCTGAATCCTTGGGAATCCTCTTTGGCAAATCTTTTAGTTCTGTATTTTCTGTGTTGGCCAAAATTATTGTTTCATTTTTTATATCTATTTCCTATCAAAAAGAAATAGCATTTATGAAACAGGTAGAACATATATTAAATTAAACAAGAGTCAAAGATGATGCACACAGTCGTGGCTTGTCATGGGCCACCTAGGAAAGACCAAGGCCTTCCTGGAGGTGGCCAGACTTTTTGCATGGACTAAGATGGGAGAGCTCTGAGAGGCAAGGTTCCAAAGAGACTTCATCTCAGGATTGCTTCTTGCAGCTGAAATGTCTTTCCTGTCATTATATTAATATAATAATCCCTAGGCATTAGCCTATCCTACTGAGTAGATTTCCTGCAGATCAACATAAAGATGAACTTTCATGAATTAATGCTATTTAGATGAATTAATGATTTCATAAACTTTCTGATTTGATTCAAATAATCTTAGGAATAAAGTTTTAAGAGATGGTTGTTTTTCTAAAAAGATGTAATAATATTAGAATTAAGAATAGAATGTGCCCATTTCTCATAACAGTAAAGGCTGCATAATAAATACAATGAGCTTTCATAATTACACTAAAAAGAGTAATAGCCTTGGGACAAATTTGTGTTCAAGAAAAAACATTTAGGTCCAAGGATGAAGCCGTAGGTGTGCACTAAGACAAGGTCATGTAAAAACTGTTGCTTTGAACTTATAATGAATTTACAGACTGAAACACTGCTTTGAACTTGTTACCGATATCCTGTTTTTCCCCTTTATGTAACATTTTATCTACCAGCTAAGTTTTTCTCACACAGAGAACTTTTTGTGTTACGGATATAAAAGGCTGAAAGCAGTAACAAAAGGCAGCACAGCCATTTTCTACTTTATTGGGTGTGTACGTCTGTGTGAATGACATCTTTCCCTTTTCTCTCTGGTTCAAAAAAAAGTTAACAAGCTTCCTGGCCAGCGAGAGGCTTCTGGCTGACTCACCAGAGAAAGGAACACTAGCAGTAAGTCCTCTACTGAATTCCCAGCTGCATAACTGCCAGAGAATTATGTATTAAGTTTATAGAGTAAATAGGACCTAAGTTTTACATCTCTTACTGAAGCACAGAACAGAGAGCTAACAGGCCAGAGGCCATCAATCTCTGCCTGCACGCTGTGCCCTTCAACCCTTTCCAGCCAGCAAGTCCCAGCAGTGGGTTATCTGACTTTGCATATACAGGCATTGTGTCTCTTACCAACTGCACATAGTTGAGCTGTTTGCGACTCAGTTTTTCCAAAGCCTGGAAGGCTTCTCGAGAAATAGGAAACGCTACTCCTTGTAGTGTCTGATGCTTTGTGTCCACACTCACGTCAGTTTGTACCTAAGTATGACAGATACAATTGACTGAGGATGCTTCAGTATTCAGCAGTGTCCACGGGCACAAAGAAGAAAACTCCACTTTAAAAAACATATAAATCTCATTTACCCTGTCCCAGCATATGGTTCAAATTCTTAAAACATTTTTAACTTAGAAGGCAAATCATTTCTCACACTGGTCTCCTGTCCTGCTAGTGTACCGTGGACATGCAGAGCGCGTGGCACACGGTTTTGAACAATTGGGGATGGGGTGCCTGAACGGCAGTTATAGGGCTCTGGAGGTGTGTACCTAGCTCAGGTTGGCACAGTTCAAGTAGCTACAGATACTCAAAAGTATCATCAGATTACCTCTGTAAGCACAAACGTTTCTTGCTAGAATTTCTGAACAGTAAAATGTCTACCATATTCACAGGCCTCTACTCTGTTCTACTGGACATAAAATAGAACACATACTTCATGCATTGAACTGAGAAGGACACAGGGCACAGACAAAACACACAGCTCAACAAGCTCCAACTGTGCACATTCCAGATGTGGGGCTTTCTTTACTAAGATGATGGAAGGAGGTACTTCAAGAAAGCTTTTCAGTGCGCATGCATAATGATTTTCTACTTGATAAATGACACCTAGTATAGGGTCTCATTTGCAATACTGCAGCAGAAAGTTGAATACAAACTTCACTAAGAAATGAATGGCGAATCTACAGCATGACACTGATAATGAGAACATCAGAGAACATATGCAAGTGCATACCCCAATGTAGTCCTCTGGGTTCTCATTGCAAGGAATAAAACAGACTATCAAACTTGTTAAAAAAAAAAAAAAGTCACCATAAAAAGCACTACTCAACGTTAGTTTAAAATATGTGCTAGATCCTTGCTACCAAGGTAATAGTAAAGGTACTGAGCCATTTCCAGCCTGGTCCAAGCTAGTATGAAAAACACTAAACAGAAGTTTGGGGCACTTTGTTCTTCTCTGTGAAGTTTCAGTAGAAAAAGAGTGGTTAGAAAAGCCAATTAAGATGGCAGAGAAAGCATTAGCATCATGGCTCCAAGTCTCCTGGCCTCAGTATGCATGACAGATACTCGGCCTTCCGTGCAGGCCTCCATCCAAGGTCACAGAAATCAAAGATCCTAAGCACTCTCTGACATCTTAATTCTATTCTCTTTAGTAAACACCAGTCCCTGAAGTAATATATTTTTAAAAAAATTTTCTTTATGCAGTTGTAGTAGATATAAAGCTCTTTGCAATCATTGGGTAACATACTTTTCTCTTTAAAAATTTCTCACGGCGCAGAGCTTCTAGCAGGAAGTTTGTTTTAATGTGTATCTCAGGGACAGCCCTTCAACTGCGATTACTTTAATATGGATGTTTTAATTTTTTTTTTCTGAAAACACGTAAAGCACAGAGATCTATTTTAACCTAAACAGAATAAAGCTAACGAACCCAACTTCTGATTTTTCAGTTACCTGCATTAAACACGCTACTTTGACACAATGGAAACCGTGAACCATGTTTAGGTTGTGACCTACCTCACTGATTTTAATCTGCCGTAATTCTTCCTCAGCTGCAGTCAGCGGGGCAGGGGATGACTGGGACAGCAGATACTTCTTATATCCATGTAGTGATACATCCTCCTGTACGCAAAGAAATAAACTATTATTTCCCAGAAATACAAGCATGGTGAGGTTACATTAGAAAAGAAGATCAAGGGAGAGCACACAGCAGAAGGCTTTCCTCTAGCCGTCCTGAATCCTCTATGTCGCAGGCTTCAGAACAAGTGTATCCTCTTCATCATCACTAAATCTCCTGTCTAAGTTTGGTCAGTCAAGTAACAAACTGACCAAGCCTCCAGGACACCTGAAACTCACCGTGTGCAGAAAACTGTCCCGCAGCTGCTCTGAGTAATTTACTCAGTCTAAATTCTAGATTAAAGCCACTTCTATCGTATCTGCAGAAGTAGTCAGCACACACAAGGCATGTCAAAGAGGAGGACTCATAAGATGCCGCTCTTGGACAGCTGCCAGTGAAAAGCTGCGAGGCCAGCCCTCCTCCTGGTTCACAGGGGAGAGAAAACACCTCTTCTACTGGCTAAAGCGTGTCATCTTCTGAAACTGAACCATAAGCCAGCTGTTCAAAAGTATATTCTAACCATCTTAATTCATTAATATAATCATAAATGCATCAATGTACCACACAAATTAAAGGGTAAGTGTATTTCAATAGCATTTATTCTCAACATTAGATACAAGTACGTTCATTAGCACAAACTTGCACATCACAAGCGAGAACAATAACCGTCTCACGCTTATAGACTGAGACACTGAAATTCCTATCAATCATCTTCTTTCACCTCTTTGTGTTTGTTACTCTGAGACAGGACCTTACTGTGTAGCCCTGACTGTCCTGGAACGCGGTACATAGACTAGGCTGGTGTCACCCTCAGAGAGCATGCCCCCTCCCTCCCACACGCTGTCATTACAGGTTCGGCCCACCATGCCTGGCTTCACCAGCTTTGGTTTATGTTTTGTTTTATTTTTGTTTTTAAAACATAAAAAAAATAAAATAAAATAAATGTACACTTTTTTATAAATGTTAAGTTTTGCACCTTTACTGTTCCGAACACTTCATCTTTAATGTGGCCACCTCCAAATTCTTTTTTCAGAGTTGCTCTGGTTGCCGCATACAGCATTTTCTGACGAACCTATAGTTGTGAAGGTTTTACATGTTAACAGTATTAACTTTATAAAATATACCATTATAAAAGACTATATTAAAATCTCTAGTATTTAAACAGATCAGGCTGACACTGACAGCTGTAAAATGGGAGTCTAATCCATTAATGACTATTACAGTCGGTCTTAAATTATGTAGTATGCTGTTTAAAATACAAAATAAGTTCCTACCTTTACAAAGTGCAAAATTAGTTGCAAGAACAAAAAATAACCTAAAGTACTATTTTAAAATATGAGGGGGGAGATCAGGCCAAAGTAACTTTTGCAGTGATAGTCTACTCAAAGCTGGATTAGACATTACTCGGTGAGAATCAGATATTCCGGGACTACGGGACGGCAGATGCATTAGAGGAGCACCCTGGGATAGAGACATGCAGTCTAGTAGTAAGAGCTTCAGCAGCTCTCAGGGAATACCATTCATCAACACAAAGAATTTCATAATTCTAAATAGTGAAATCTGCTATTTCTTCCAGACAGAATTAAAAATGGGTAATCTTTTGAGAAAATCTAGATAGCACTAAAAATTAGCTTCTTATAAGAATCCCCACATTGTTTAAAACACTGGGCAATGTTTACATCCAATTCCACCTTTCACTCTATCTTAGTTTACTATCAGCTTTTTTTTGTTTGTTTGGGGAGACGTTTATCCCTCTATGGGAAAAGATTGTTGCTTCTTACCCTTCCTTTAGCCTGCAAATACTTCAGAAAAAAAAAAAAAAATTCTTCCTAGCATTTAATGCCAAACAAACAAGCAAAACAAACAAAACAAAAACTACAAAAAATTACTCACATGAGAATGATCTGGAGACCATGCAATGAATATCCATTCATATCCCTGGGCATTCTGAGAATCTAACCTGAATAATACATAGCACGGTTGCTTGTCCTCCAGCAGGGGCAAGACAAAGGACTCGTAATCCTGTTCCCAGGAATCTGAAGGCGGACTACAGGACCCGACCACCAGTTGCTCTACAAAAGGAGAATGTGAAACGAATGATGGTGTGTAGTACCAAGTACCAATGTGATGAAGACAAGAATGACTTTAGAATAACTTACTCTAGTAATAGCTGAGTTAAATGTTCAAGTAAAGGTCAATTAGAGTTCTTTTCTTAAAATGTGAACTTACTGTATATAGATATATAATATATTATACCATATATACAACTTCATTTACAACTCAAAACTATAATTCTTAAAATTAATATTTAATTGTAAAGAATTATGAAGCAAGCTTTAGCTCCTATGTGACATCACTGTTGGTTTAAATGTTGCCTAAGCACGCGAACTAGAACTGGGAGTCGCCCAGTTCTAAGTGCTGTCTTGTAGAACTAAGTAAGGTTATGAAGGGAGTATTCCCAGAGTCACCTGTACCCACAGACAGTACATCCATCAGTAGTGCACAGCAACAGGGCAAACCTATGACAGCTTCCACCTTCCTCAGAAGAAAACATGTCGTGGTACAGTTGGATAAAAACACTGTTCATGGTTTAAAACAATCATAGGCTGGCAACACAAACCCCCAGAAATCCCAGAAGTGAAGATCAAAAATAAAACAATATGCAGTTTATAGGAACTTAAAACAGCATTATGTGCTAAAGAGGATGGATCATTTATATATGTACAGCTTTCCAACTGCAGCTGCTCCAAGGGGGGAACAAGTACAGCTGTCAAAAGATAGCCTTCATTAGAAAAACAGTAACAATTAAAAAGGTCTGGAGCAAACTATAAAATACTAGGTCATTAATTTAAGAAGTGGGTATTGACTTTTTTCATTCTCTAAAATTTCCTAATTTAATATTTTTCTTAAGATTAAAAAAAACCTTGAAAATATTTAGGAAACAAGAAATTTTCTTCCTAAAATATGAGTTAGATACATTTTTATCTTCCCATTTTGCTTACGGACATTCACATTTAGCTGAAGTATATACATTTGTTCCTACAGAAGTTACGATTTTCTAAAGTAGTTTCACATTTAAATATATAAGCAGAAAATAGAAAACAAACTTGGTTTATTTCCACTACAAGTTATTTTTCCAAAACAAAATGTGTTAGGGTATTTGAGGAGGCCAGCAGAGTACTCTCGGCATAGTCATTCCAACATAAAAGTATGAACAGTTTCTTTAATTCCATCTATGTCAGATGTAGCCTCTCAGCCAGTTTTTCTGCTCACACATTTATCGTTAAGGAGTCAATTTATAATTTGCCCTGTTCTTAGAATGTTTTCAAACACAGAGAGATAGGATCTCTCTACGGTCCAATCAGGCAATAAATAAATATCTCAAATGTTTCTACTTTAAAACACAGTTCATTGAATAACTCACAAAATAATTAGTTTTGGTTTCAATAATTGCCTAGTTACTGATTTTCATTCTAGAAAAGGATACCTTTTTCCATGTTAGACATGGATTGTGCTGCAGAAAGGCACACAGGTGAAGCTACCACACCAGAAAGCTTCTGCTGTTTCCCCAACATCCACCCCCAATTTAAAAGGAAAACAGGCTGAAAGGCAAACTCTGAACTTGCTTCACGCTGATTAATAGTTCAAATTACTAATAAGGCTTGGAAATCTGAAACTGTAACAGCTAATACTCCAAGGGCACATAGTCTCTTAGAAATGTTAACTAACCATTTTCAATAGATATTTTCAGAAGTCTGTATTTCCCGTTCCTGGCTCTGGCAAAGATCTCTTTAACATCTTCACTTGCTGTGGAAAAATGAGAAAGGAAAAAGACTGTTTAAACTTAGAAGTAGTTTAGTTTGTATTTACCTAAGAAAAACATAAATTAAATGTGGAGCATATGCCCCTTCTTGTTATTATAAAACAGAAGCATAAGATACAAGCCTTGGCTATGAGTAAAAAGTAAATACTAACATTTAGAAAGTACAGGAACTTTAACATTTTCACTACAGAACTCTGAAGCAGAAGTAACACTAGGGTGAATATTTTAGGTCAAACCCAGTAATGGACAAACTGCTTCGTGTCTGAAAACGTTGAAAAGTCGCTTCTATCGTCCAATTTTAAGTTTGTGATAGCCCCTTCATCAAATCATTTCCTGTCTCTGTCCATCAAAAACAACAGGATCAATTCTCATATACTGATTAAAGAAAAAACTTGTAAAACACTAGATCTTACAATGATTCTATTTTTCTTGTATCTCTTTTGTCAAAAAGTTATAGGAGCCATCGAGCAAATAAACACTTAATGTGTAGTCATTACTGCTTCAAATTCGGTCTTGTGTTGTTGACTGCCGAGCAAGACTACTATTTATGTCTTGCTAGATAAAAAGCTCAAACATTAAACAATTTTGACATACTTAAATGTCAAAAGTTACACTGGGGAAAAATTCAATGTTTTTAGATCTGAGACTATTTCTGCCTGCGTGTGTACGGAATTAAGTGGTAGTGTCAAATACCCTTAAACACAAAACAAGTTATCAAGTAGTCACCGGGAGGACTCAGTTAACTATTCCAGGAAGTGCTCTAGTTTATACTGGAACTCGTTAAATAACCTCTGGATATATTATTTGATTCCGAGGAGGTTGAGTACGTCCAAGTTGCCTATTTTCAAACCAGGAAATAATAATGGCGAGTAAGACACACAAGCAAACTGCACATTCAACTGTCTCCACGGGGTGATGAGGTGCAGCCACACAGATCAGACTTTTCAGCTGCCTGCGGAGCAAGCAGCCAAAGATGGAAAAACACTTCCTACTCAGGATTTCTCCAAAAGGAAGGCACACCCGCGTTCTGGGAGAAAATCCGGGGAGTTCGGGAGGCACCCTACAGCGGTAGGATCTGTTTGGTGTTCAAACGATATGAGCGCTGAAACAATCTCCTTTGGCTGGTCCTGAGGAAAAGTCGCTCAGCTGGCCGGCGGAAGGAGCCTGGTCAGCTTCGGATCTTCCTGCTCTCGGCAAGGGTGCCGGGATGCAGCAGGGTCGCCCCGTGCATCCTCCTGTCTCCGCTCTCTGGCAGCTACCGGCCTGATACGTGGCGGCCGCCGGCTAGGGCCGCGAGGGACACAGTCGGGCCGTCGCACCCAAAGCAGCTCCAATGCCGTCCGCGCCTCCAGCGCTCGGGCCCGCAGCCTCCCGGGAGCCCCTGCCCCGTGGCGCCGTTACCTTGGATGCCGGTCTGGTGGGACATGGCGGCGGTCCCGGGTTCCCGGCTCCCGCGCAGGGTGCGGCAGCGGCCCCGGCCGGCGGATCCAGGAAGTAGCGGCTCCGCCTGCGCGTCATCGGCCCGCGACCCTCAGTCCCGCCCCCAGCACCAGCCCCGTTCTCCTGCGCGGCGTAGGTCCCGCCCAGGATTTCGCTCCCACTTCTTTCACTGGCTACCCTCCCTGTCATCACAATCTCCGCCCCCTCCAGGCCTTGGCCCCGCCCTTTCCCGGCAATGACCCTGCCTCTTGCTCCCCGCCTCTCTGCTGCTGTGCCTCACCAAGATGCACCTTGTGGCGGTGTACAGTGTGTCCACCACACACCACATCGACCCCGCGCCGCAAAATGCAGTAGAGGGGAAATGGCCATTTCCCCAAACAAACGCTTTCTACGTAAAAGACATACCCTTTGCTGTAAAGAAAAGGCCATTTTAAGGCGAAAGATAAAGCAGCTAAACATTTGCAAAGCAAGATGGGGTTCAAGATCACTCCTGGCCCACTTTAAAATAAGAGACTGTAGAGTTCCCCATCATTTAACCCGTGACTTGAGTCTAAGCTGTTCACTTTTCTATTGGTCACTATCCCACAAAACCACTGTTCTCACCTCCCCCCCAAATATGTGCCCTACTATCAGGGGAGAGGGCACAAATTCAGGTGACACCGAAACCCAAGTATTATGTTCCAACTTGGTAACAGATTTATGAAATGTTTTTTTTTTTTTTTTTTGTTAGTAGCAGAAAAAAAGAAAATCACAAATCATCTTTAAAATATATTTGGTGGGGATATGGGGTTAAACCCAAAGTGGGGAAAATTTCTGCCAGTGGTTCAGATATTACCTGAAGAGGACATCTTTAGGCTTTCAATGGGAGAAGCTAGGTGGTCTGCACATTTCCAAGGATGGATGTTAGGTCAGACTCAGAAGTGGCCATGGGATGGCCCAAGATAATTTGTCTTGGGACCTACAATATCACAATCCTACACAATCGGGCAGTTCTGATCAGTCAGGCAACCTTCTTAGGTCTTTAACAGGTGTGGGGTAGCTTTTTTTCTTCTGGAAATTGAGGCTCATAGCACTTTAAGAGACCTCATTGTCCTTTCTCTGGTTCCCCAGAAGAACTGAGTATGAAACTACTGAGCTACTGAGCCTGACCTGAATATCTCTCTGTGGTCAGTTCTACCCCTGAAAATCATTAACGGAGCTTTGCTTCAGGTTAGCCTTTTATTGCTTCAAATCAAATGTGTGTTCGTAGTTACCTGGAATACATTTCTATGGAAACAGCAGGTAAGCGTTGACGTTCTTCCTCACTGTAGGCTTTTATCAGCATGCATTCCCCTGTGGAAATTAATTCTATTGCTCATTTTTATGTGCACTTTCTACTGCTTCATAAGTAGAAAGCTAGGTAGGTCTTGATTTTAAAGCCTTGGACTAATAAACATATAAAATTATAATACACTAAAATACAAATGCTATTCAGGCAAATGATATAATGACAAGGTATGGAGTCCCTCTTCTAGTATAATCCATTTTAAATAAGCCACTAAGTAGGCCAGCAACTGCTTTTCTTTGTGGAGAACACACACACACACACACACACACACACACACACACACACGAAAGTTATGTGCTAGGACTTGTGATCTAGCACATAACTTGTGACACTGTTTCTTTAATAGATCTTCACACCCATGGATTAGCCTCATAAAATCTGAGTTTAGGGACTTCCTTGGGAGGTGTTTCATTCCAACAAGTTCTTCCCGGCATAATGGTCTATCCTGATTTACCAGTTTTAACTGTACTGTTGTTACACAAAGGGAAAATTGTAGGGTTCACTTGCAGGGTTTTTAGCTGATTCATGTTCTGTTGATTACAGAAGCTGACACTGTTAAAAAAAAACATACTGATGAAATTTTTAAAAAATAACTTCTATATCCATGTTTAGAAAGGACCATTGTGTGTTTCGCCTGAGAAGAAGAGAGTCCAATTAGGTTTGGACCCTGCCTGTTATCCTCCAGGAAGTCCTTGCTTTTTCTTTCTGCAGACACAGTAGTTTCTGTAAAGTCTACAAGGGCCTGAGGGACAACTGTGCTACTTCTCTTTCTTGAACTTCTTAGGCTTGTTAGCTTTCTATTCACCTTTCCCATTCTCAAAAAAAAAAAAAAAGAAAAGAGAAAAGAAAAAGAAAAAAAAAGAAAATCCACATTTTTTTCTTAACATCATGAAACACCACAACATTAAAAAGCACATTTACCAAATTATTTGGAGGCTCATAGTTGAGTCCAGTGACATCAGGCTAGACTGAGAACATTTGTCCTTCTCAGAACCTTATAATTGTGTCCAGATGAGTCTGATCGCTTCAGGACTGTGCAGGGAGAATGGGGACTGAGAAGTGTTGACAAAAAAACACCCTCTCCTTCCTCAGAGTGCTGTCAGAGGGGAAACAATCTGCTACCTTTAAATTCTATAAGATCCTGGGCATGTGGCAGGCAGTGGGATCAAAGAGATCAAGTTAGCAGGACTGACTCTCTGGCTTTAACTTTGTCTAACTTGAGGTCATCTAGGCTTGGGAAGGAGGAACAATTGCTTGAAAGCCTGCATTTGCAACTTTTGTGTGCAAGCAGAATCAGGAAACCCTTAAACTGGCAATGAGTGCCTCTCTCCTCCAGAAAAACAACTCTATGGCTGTCAGTTCGACCACTTTCCCATCCTCCGAATTACATTTAGGCAAGGCTCAAAGGAGGAAAACTTTCAGGTTCTTTTTTTTTTTTTTTTTTTTTCCTTTTTTCTTTCAGTGTCTGTGGGTCAGATGATGGAGAGTTGCCCATCTGTAGGTCCCCCACACTGTCACCCTCCTGAAGCTGCTTGTGGACATAACTGTGACCCAAAATCATAGCTCTCCTTTTCCTTGTCTGTCTTGGCAATGACTGAAATTTACGACTTGCCTGCCTTGTTATTTTTCTCTCAAACTCTAATAAGATTTCCTTGAACTTCCTTCTAAATATATTTCAGAAGACTTTTCTCTTTTAGACTGAGACCCTGTGAAGTAATTTAGTTGCAAATGAGATTAAATTGTTTCTTTAAGCCTGAGTTTCACATTCCTAGGAGAAAGTGTATGCAAAACTGCACTGGCCAGACTGTTGCTTTCCTCAGGCCACAAAAGCTTGAGAGCCACCAAAACAGAGAGGGATCTCAAGGCCACAGCGTCTTCCAAGAAAGCAGAGAAGGATCTCAGGCTTGAAAAACAGACTTAAGATCTGGTTTAGTTGGTAGTTAGAACTAAGCATTTGAAGTCACAAACCCAAATGCATGCAGGTCTGCTCTATTTAAAAGAAGTATCTATGGTTCAGCTCTGGCTCACTGATGTCACAGTGGAACGTCAGGCTCAGGATGACATTCAGTTTCCAAATGTCAGAAATTAGACTTTCTTCAAAACACAAACAAACAAACCTCCACTTCAATTTTAAAAGTATAACAAAAAAAAAAGAATGATATGTATAAAATGTGTATGTCATATTTGGCTGTTGACCAATTGGTGTGTGTATGTATGTGTGTATGTATATGTGTATATATATATATATATGATATATATATGTCATATATCATATATATATCATATATATGTCATATATGTCATATTTGGCTGTTGGCCTATTGATATATTTATATATATGCAAATTTGACCAATTGATATGTATATATATATGTGTGTGTATATATAATATATACACATATTAATTGGATATACATATACTAATTGGATATATATACATATATATGTATATTGTATATACATATACAATGTATATATGTAATTGGATATATATATCCAATTAGTAGATTAGGACTTTTGACTGTTAGAGGACTTTGACCTCTCCTGTCTGGTCCATTGTCAGATAAAGACACTTTAACAAATCAGAGCACCTGTAAATTCCGTATACAATAGAACAGAACATGATGAGCAAGCACAGCGTCAGTGTGAGCCACACACACTTCTCACTGTTTCTCTGATGGAAAACTCATTAAAAGAGAATTCTTTTTTACTTTCTGTGTTAAATAATTATACAATAAGTTGTTGCATTCCTTGCTTTAGGCTTTGTTAGGGAAACCCCACCAGTGTGGGTTAAAAGCCCGATAGACACTGTGTGGCCTTGAACAAAATTATTTAATCTCTCTGTGCTTACTTTATGCTCTTGCCACATAGCAATCTTGATGTCTTGATGTGCTCATGGAAACCGGGTGAGAGAGGATGTGTCCACATGGGTTGGGTTTCATTATGCAAATTAGCATCAGGTCCAGTACAATATATTATTATATGTTATGTATAGGCTTGGAGTTTCCAAAGAAACCATACAATTCCACTTCAAGTATGTTTCAAAAAAAAAAAAAAAAAGAATAGAACCAAGAGGATGTGGGTGTATCTGAGTTTGCAGGGTGCTTGCTGCACATGCAGAGACCTTGGGTTAAGTCCCCCCCCCACCCCACCCCCGTGCTCACTGGGGTTCGTGGTATAAATCTGCAACCCAAGCACTCAGGAGGTGGGGGCAGAGGATCCAAAGTTCAAGGTCCACAGAGCTACATAGGGAGCTCCAAGCCAGCTTCAGCTGCATAAGACCTTGTCGAATGAATAAGTAAATAAAGAAATGAAGCCAACAAAATAGAATTTCTAAACAAGAGCAATTATCCAAGTCTGATTTTTTAGTGTGTTCATAAAACCACACTATTACTGTGTCTTATATAACACAGTTAGACTCATAAAGCATTGAATAATAAAAATTACTCACTGAGCCATAAAATGAAGAAAAAACATTAAGTAACTTTCATCATTTGCATGTAATTATAACTCCTAATGTTCCACAGTAGACATCAAGCGACCATAAACACTTTAGAGAAATGAGATACGTTCGTTCCAGTCAGGTTCTGCAGTCTTTGAAACAGCCATTGAAAAGACAGAACAAACAGAAGATGTTTGGTTGGAGAATACCAACCACTTCAAGGCAACGATATCTATGTTGCTCTCCCTGGTGAGCCCCTAATAGGTGATAGGTACCTTCCTCATGAAAGAAATGGGAGGCATTTGCTTCAAAAGAGCTGTTGATCATGAAAAATGTGCACATGGGAATCAAAGTGTGAGAAGACACACAGCCACAATGGGTTTAATGTATTATATTTAGGATCATATATGTGATTACGTATGTGATTATATATGAGATTATAGGTGGAATCATAGATGGAATCATAGAGGCGATTATTAGTGGGATTCCCACCATGTTGTTTATCTCAGCAACAGCATTCTGAATCTCTTTTCATAGTCTCTAACCGTCCTGAGCAGTGGGCAGGGTTGGTTTAAACGGCTAGTGTGAATACTTGGGAACCATTCTGAACACAAAGTGTTCTTCTGTCTTTTTAAATGTTGCTAACTAACAACGTCCTGCTGATGTTTAAATGGTGTGTGGAGGAGTGGAAGAGACATTCCCTAATAATCAGTCCACTATCAGTCCACTGTGGGAACAGCCGGACAGCTTCTTTTCTTTTCTCTTCTTTTCTTTTTCTTTTTGTCTTTAAGCATTTTGAAGATTATAATGGACTTCTGCATGTCCATGCATGAAGAATTTGGGGCTCAGAATTTGCAATCTGTCCTGGAGATAGTATGGGGGGAAAAATACAAGCCAAGTTTGTATAACAGGGTTTTGTTTGTCCATTTTTACTGAGGTGTGTCTTTGTTTGTTTGTTTGTTTGTTCGTTTTTGTCTTTTGTTTTTTGAGATAGGGTTTCCTCAGTGTAACTAGCCCTGACAGTCCTGGACTTACTTTGTAGACCAGGCTGGCCTCAAACTCACAGAGATGCTCCTGCCTCTGCCTCCTGAGTGCTTGGATTAAAAGCCTGGGCCACCATGCTTGGTAGGAGTTGTGTCTTAAAAGAACAATTTAGGAAGAGGGAGGAGGAGGAAGAGGAGAAGGAGGAGGAGGGGGAGGAGGAGAGGGAGGAGGAGGAGTAAAAGGAGGAGAGGAAGGAGGGAAAGAAGAAGCGAAACAAGGGGAAGAAGAAGAGAAAGAAGAGGAAGGAGGAGGAGGAAGAAAAGAAGAAGAGGAGGAAGAGGAGGAGGAAGAGGAAGAGGAGGAAGAGGAGGAGGAGGAGGAGGAGGAGGAGGAGGAGGAGGAGGAGGAGGAGGAGGAGGAGGAGAGATATCAATGGGAGGGGCCGAAGCAACATTCAACAACATTGAGAAGATAAAATTGTTTCATGTCCATTCTAAGCTGCCTGAGAACTGAAGCATTCCTATAGGATGTAAAATGGATTTGCCTTTCCTACTAGGTTCTTCTAATAAGTAGGGCTTTATCAGAAGATTGTGATGTGTCCTTTGTTTTTGGAAGTAGGCTAGAACAGTGGCCTTTGTTTGGGGACATGCCAGTGAAAGACTTAACAGTTAACAGTTATGTTATTAGTAACAGCAGTGCTCCAGCAGGGTGGCATCTGGGTGATATACACAGAATGAAGAGTTTAAGGTCATCCTTAGCTACACAGTGAGTAAAAGGCCAGCCTTGGTTACATGAATCTTTACCTCACACAAACAAACAGACCAAAAACAAAACAGGGGCTGGGGATGTAGCTCAGTAGCCAGAGTGCTTGCGGGTCCTGCAGGAAGCTCTGGGGTTTGATTTCCTGATGCCTTGGAGGTGGTGACTCATACCTGTAATCCCACCTTTGGGAGGATAGGAGGACCAGAAGTCCCAGATCATGTTCAACTACACAGAGAGTTTAAGGACATCCCAGGCTACAAGAGATCCTGTCTCAAAAAGAGCAAAATAACAGAAAATAACACAAAGCTATACATTTGGTGGTAAACACACCAAATGGAAAGAAACCGGGGCAAGGATGACTGTGGGTTCTGTGACAGACCTTGTACTGTGGCATGGCTATGTCTATGCTTAGTTCTTTAAGAAAGTAACTTCTATTTAAACCATTGTTTCTGGCCTCAGTTTTCAGAGACAAATATGTCAGTAAGGCATTTTGCTTTAACAGTTATATAGGAGTATTCTTCATTTCCCAGTTCTTTAGTGACTCAAGAGAGAACATGTGAAGCAGACTACTCACTGGGGGCCCCTGCGTTATACAATCCATTTGGCTTCTGAAGTTTAGACCACAGTTTGTAAGAATTTGGGCAGCAGAGAGAGGCACAGATAATTTTAATGGTAAAATTAAAGTTAGTTGGTATTATATTCTCTGTAGGGAACGAGAGTGGGCAAATGTTCCCTCTAGCTCTGCCAGAGAGGTAAATCAGCCAGACCCAGGAAGTGTTCCTTTGCAGAAATGCAGCTAAGTGAGAGCTGTTTTTTAAATACTGTAGGTCCTTCAAGACATAAACACCCCTTTATCCTTTAGAGGCTTATTTTAAGTGTATTTAGTATTAGTTTAAATGTCTCATTACACTGTATTAATTATGTATAATAACGGGTTTCATTATAGTATGTGTCTTTATCAAATCTACCCCTATTACTCCCCGTTTTGATTCCTTCATCTTTCAAATGCTCCCCACCCCCAATTCAACTATCATGTCTTTTAAAAATGAATTTTCAGTCCTTAATGTGATTTGCATCTAAGATAACTGAAAGTATTATGATATATATTTTTTTCTGAATTACATTTTCTTAAATATTGATGCATTGTAAGATTATGTAAGAAATCATAAAGTCTTCATTATCTTGAAAGGTTTTAAATTCTCCTTGATGACTACTTTGTGGAAAAACTGACTAACATATGGGCAGAAATCCACCCTTTCCCCAGAATTTACAGTTCTGGTTTGTCTTTTGTTACTTAAGGGCTCAGAAATGACACTGGTGTGTCTGTTCTGAGTTCTCAGAGACAGATCCTAAATGGTTTTCTCCTTTTGGGGAAACAGCATCTGTCTGCTGTTTCATGTCCATTGTGGGTGACCTAGTATCCGTGGAGAATCGAGGTCATTGAAGGGTAGACTGGGACAAGCCCCAAACCTCCACAGAGGCACGTTTGTCCGCCTTTTTTTCCTCTGTGTTCTCTGTGGGGCAACAAAGTTTCCAACGAGCACTGGGTATCTAGTATTTGCTACAGTAAGTGACAGCTGAGTACAAAGGTTTAAGGCCATGGCCCCAGCACACTGGAGTTAGAGGCGGGAGGAATACCACAAATTTGAGGCCAGCCTGTTCTACACAGTGAGTTCCAGGGCAGCCTAGGCTAATTTGAAATGCTGTCTCAAAACAAAATCAAATTGAAAAGAAAATAGAGAGAGCAGAAGTCCTTCCAGGGAAGAGTCCCGTGAAAACCAATGACTAGTGCAAAGAAACAGGGAGCCCTTTGGGGCAGTCACCTACACTCTCTGGCAAGGGTTTCCCAAGTTCAGATTTGCCCAGATGCATCTTGTCTCCTGGTGTAGGACTAGTCCCCAATCTTTGAGAATTCTGACCAGTTTTAGATTGGGTCTGATACCAGGACTCAAGGTAGAGTTCTGTATTGTGTCTCCCCAGGCTACCCTGGAGGCTGCTCTCTGATCAGCCAACCTCCTGAGCCAACCACCTGATCCTCCGTCCATTTTGCTCTTCATGGTTCATCGCACTCCTCAGAGCAGCTCATTTCAAGGTGTTAGATCATTGGCTGATGTCTCTCCCGACACTGCTTTTCCACAGAGGAGAACAGATATCCAAGTAACCATAGCTTACTTTCCCTGACTCAGGTCAGAGAAGGATCCACTTGTTTCACCTCGCTCAGTCTTGTTTTTCCTCTCTCCCCGCTGCTTCCTCCCTCCCCCTAACCCTTTTTTTCTTAGGTGGCCATTGTCCATGACCTGGTATTTTCCACTGCGCTATTGTGAAAGAGAACAGGAGGGTGAGATCCCCAGTGGGTTCTGCAGTGTATTCACACTGTTGCACGAATTTTGGATGCTGAGAAAGGAGATGAAATAAAGAACTCCTTAAAGTGCAACATGGTCTGTTCTATGGGTCAGGTCTGGAACACAAAGAACACTTGAAGCAGTAAGTGATGTTCGTGAGAAATATACAGCTCTGAGCGCGTTACGGCTCTGAGCGCGTTATGTCGCACATTCAAGACTTGAGTGTGCGTGCCTTCAGAAGGCAGTAGTTCCTGGTGAGAAAAATCTCTGGGCTCCTAGTGTCATTTTTGAGGCTGCCTAGTTGTGTAATGCTGCATGAGAGATGGTAAACAGGAGAAGGGGCCAAGGTAGCAGGTGACAGTATTGCGCCCCTTATTTTTGGTGCTGTGTCGTTGCCAGGTCATTTATTTTCTGTTCACATCACCACCATGCTTTGACCAAGCTGACACTTTTGAGGCTTTTGTTGATCTCTTGGCTTCTCTGCGTTGTGTCTCAGCAAGGCCCACTGGTGCTTTATCTTCTGCTCCTGTACCACGCCCACCTCCACCCCTCCCCCACACTAATCCAACTAACCAGGTCAGAGCCTCACAGATCTACCTTACACTGACATTCCACAAATAGGAGGAAGAAGCAACCTCACCCGAGGAATTAGACTAGCCTGTAGGCTTATCTCTGGGGAATTCTCTAGGTTAATGGTTGACGTGGGAGTGGCCACCCAAGTGTGGGCGGTGCCACTTTGGGGCAGGTGGTCCTGGGGTGTCTAAGAAAGCCAGCAGAGTGAGCTATAGATGACAATGTAATTCACAAGCCTCCTCTGAGGTTTCTGCTTCGGCTCCTACCTCCAGATTCTGGCCTTGTGTTTCTGCCTGACTTCACTTAGTGAAGACCTGTTACCTGGAAGTATAAGATGAAACACCCAGGCCAGCCACATGCTTTTGGTCAGTGTTTTATCACAGCAACAGGAAGCAAACTAGGACACCAGGTAATTGAAAACCAATCCAGTAGACTAATTCACAGCAAGGCACTTGCTCACTGATTCATCAAACTTTTAATACACTCCGCCTCCCACCCCCACCCCATGTGCTGGAAGTGAAGGCCTGATCAAGGTTGTTTTTGATATATTATTAATGTTCAGGGTAATGACCTTGGCTCTGGGTTCACATACTCCTGGGTTCAAATCTCACCCTGTCACTTGTAAGATGTAGGGTTCAGAAAAAAAAAAAAAAAAAGAAAGAAAAAGAAAAGAAAAACTTACCTCTTTTAGAAGCCTCAGCTTTTTCCTTTGCAAAATGGGGACAAAAATGAATCTTCTAGCCGGGCGGTGGTGGCGCATGCCTTTAATCCCAGCACTTGGGAGGCAGAGGCAGGCGGATTTCTGAGTTCGAGGCCAGCCTGGTCTACAGAGTGAGTTCCAGGACAGCCAGGGCTATACAGAGAAACCCTGTCTCGAAAAACAAAAACAAAAACAAAAACAAAACAAAGAAAGAATCTCACACATGTTTGGGGGACTCTAACAGATAATTATATTTATTAGTATATTAGGCTTATTCTATATACTATACAATATGCATGCTATATACTATACAATATGCATGCTATATACTATACAATATGCATGCTATATACTATATTAAATGTCTGCTACTATATAATGTTTATTGTTTCCATGTATGATTCATGGGAACTTTTAATCTCTTAAGTTTGGATTTAAATTGCTAGTGTCTCAGGAGTTAAGGAATTTAAGTCTTGTGACAGGTTGTTCTAAGATATTTAGGGATTCGGAGAAGTCTGAGTTTCACCAGTGCCTGTGGCCTTGGTTCTGACAACAGAATCCCCTGGTGTCAGTGTCTGAGGAACTGAAGCAGAGCCAAGTGCTGCAGGCAGAGGAGGTGTTATGAGGATACTCAGAGGTAAGCTTTCAGATGAGGCAGCCTGGCTATAAAACGCCAGGAACCTGCAGCTCAGGATCATGAAGTGAAAAAGTAGGTCACTTGTTAGGAGTGAGGGTGTCAGGTAGCATACAAGGTGAAGAGCCCAGAGCCATAAACAGTAACAGGCTACTAGATGCTACAATAGCTATAAACCCAAGGAGCGCATCTCTACAATCGCTGGGTGGAAAAAAAAAAAGCCCTGCTGGCTGAGCAATCAATATCTCGTCACACTTGCACACATGCAAAAGGATACAGGCAGTCTTTATAGACGCATCACTTCTGAACACAGAAGAGCATGATAGAGAGGCCAGATAGCTGGCCGTGCATCAGAATGGAAAGGCAGAGCAAGACAGAATAGAAACGAAGTTCCCGAATGTTTAGCCGGCCTCCCAAATCCGCGTTGTACTTTTCAAATGGTTATGGCTTTAAGTTTTGGTGTGTCAAATTCCAGGACGCTTGAATGAAAACTGCGTGTTTGCACATGCTGTGCTGATCACGAGCCATGGAACCGAGATTGTCCCGATGGGTTCTCAATGTTCAGTATGTTGAGCGGGACTTTTACTCTTACAGGCTCCTTTGCTTGGAAGAAAGTTTTAAATGACTAATTCTGTGAATGTTATGAGGATTATAAGATCAAAGCCCGTGCCTACCTCCTCATAGGACACTTTAGCAACGGAGCTGGGGCTTTCCAGCTGACTGGGAAGGTGGCACAGCGGAGGAGGTCCGCACAGTACTGTTTGGCTTGTGAGTGGTCATGGAGGGTAGAGATGATCTGCTCACCCATACTCCACGTCACTTCGATCTTTCTTTCCTAATCCATGATGCTTTCTGTTTTCTTAGCTTACCTTCCGTCCACTAACTGCGCAAGTCTGGCAAAGCAGATGGCATAAAAGTGTAGCTGAAGGAACAATAGTTCGGTCAGCTCCACGCTTGGAATGTAGTTTCAAACACACAAAGACTCTGCCATCCTAGTCCAGATATCCCTTTGACGATTTGATCGGAGCAGAGCCATCCGGATGTCCTCGGTTTCTAAATTTGACTGTGTTAAGGTTGTTGATCCTCTCAGAATTAGTCAGGAGTGACTGGTTCTCAAGGGCAAGTATCCTTATTCTAGCTTTTCATCACTGAGATGGGAAAGCAGGGGAGATTTCAGAAAGTTCCATCGATCAGGCCTCTGTTGAGGTAGAACACCATGGGAGAAGGGTGCGACTCAGTGTCACCTTGGCAACATTCTGAGTCAGGAGGAGGCCATGTTTGTGCTTTGAAGTCAGCCTCCAGTTCTGTACCAATTGGTTAACTTGCTTTTTTGCTCCTTGGTTTTGCCCAGAGGAAAACGGAAAGGGGCCTCATCTGAGTTCACCTGTCTCCGGGAGTCGTTATTTCTGCCTACCTCCGAGTCTTTGTTTCCACCTGTCTCTGAGCTGTTTCCGGTAGGCTTTTCTGATTTTCAGTTCTAAAGCTAGATCGGTGACAGGCTCTACTGTAAGACGAACTTCCCTATCTTGTTTCTCAGAACAGTATCGCCTTTCCCCTTATAATATTACAGAAGGGATGTCTAAACGGCATTGATTTCCCTGTTATAATAGCCTGGATTATAGGAAGTGGAGTCAGAGTTTGAATTCTAGAAAAGAGTTGTATTAACATTATTAGATTTTGGGTTTTTGGTCATTGTTTCCAAATAGGGACCGTTGAATTATTGTGTTAAAATTATGAAAACTAAAAAAGGCCCTATTATCCATTCATTGCAAGTTGTCGGAGAGCCCAGCCTTCTAGATCTTATACAGGCATGTGTTGCTGGCAGAATGAACATCACGGGCACAGGGATCCAGCGAGCACTCTTGTATTCTACAACTATGTAATTTCATGCATGGCGTCCACTGTATTGTTCTCAGAGGAGACAGAAGAAGGAAGAGATGGCTCACTCCTAAGATTAAAAAAAATGTCTCAAATGCACGTACAAAGATAAAAAGACAAACGTTCACCAGACCCATCTTTCTACAATCAGTACAAATGCACAAAAAAGGATAAGATGACCACTGATTGTCATCTGACATAAACTATACAGAACTACAGAATTTTGGAGGTTAAGTTGGCTCAATTTTTCTTCTGTCCGATACATTTATTATTCACAAGACAGGTCTTGTGCCTTAGTGTATACACATGCTCATATGTTTAAATAGGTGAGAAGCCTGACCAAAACAAACCATGCAGGATCCCTGTTTAAATCGTTTTCTTGTTATATTCCAAATATGATTATTTGTCAAGATATACACCAGGTCATCAATTTTTTTCAGTGGGCATGGCTAACTATTTGCATCCCATTAAGAAAAGGTACATTTTTTTATAGTTATATTTTACATTTCTAAGATATTAGCCACGAGGGCATAGAACATACATTAGGAAATCCAAGTATTCGAATGATCATGTGAGTGAGGGTGTCAAACACTGGGCTTATCTTTTCATAGGAATAACTACGGAAGTTACCACAAAGAAAGGAAGGGTTCTGGACTTCAGCACATTTTACAAACAGCATTTAGGAGGTTGTCATGAAGGCAGAGAGGCAGAGGAGAGGCAGAGAGGCAGAGAGGCAGAGAGGCAGAGAGGCAGAGAGGCAGAGAGGCAGAGAGGCAGAGAGGCAGAGAGGCAGAGAGGCAGAGAGGCAGAGAGGCAGAGAGGCAGAGAGGCAGAGAGGCAGAGAGGCAGAGAGGCAGAGAGGCAGAGAGGCAGAGAGGCAGAGAGGCAGAGAGGCAGAGAGGCAGAGAGGCAGAGAGAGAGGCAGAGAGGCAGAGAGGCAGAGAGGCAGAGAGGCAGAGAGGCAGAGAGGCAGAGAGGCAGAGAGAGAGGCAGAGAGGCAGAGAGAGAGGCAGAGAGGCAGAGAGAGAGGCAGAGAGGCAGAGAGAGAGGCAGAGAGGCAGAGAGAGAGGCAGAGAGGCAGAGAGGCAGAGAGGCAGAGAGGCAGAGAGGCAGAGAGGCAGAGAGGCAGAGAGGCAGAGAGGCAGAGAGGCAGAGAGGCAGAGAGGCAGAGAGGCAGAGAGGCAGAGAGGCAGAGAGAGAGGCAGAGAGGTAGAGGCAGAGAGGTAGAGGCAGAGAGGTAGAGGCAGGAGGATCTCTGTGAGTTCAAGGCCAGCCTGGTCTACATAGAGAGCTCCTAGACAGCCAGGGCTACATAATGACATTCAGTCTCAATTTTATGAATTATATATCTCTAGATAAATACTATATATTATAGTACTTATATATAATAAATATGCAATATATATATTTAATATATTATACAAATAATAATAATAATAATAATAATAATAATAATAATAAGTATGGCACTAGAACTAGAGGGTGTGCCAGATGCGGCAGATGCTTGCCTGTACTATTTCATTCCATCCTGAGCATTGTCCATGGGTTGTCTATCATAAGTAAAAAAGTTTAGACAGAGTCTTTATTGGCCAGGTTTCCAAAGTATTCAACAGAGAAGAATTTGAATCCAGGCTTGGCAGGATTCAAATTAAAATTCTTTAACCTGTATTTGCAAGTTTACATCTTCTGCATATTTTACATATTTATGCAAGCTCAAAAGATGAATTCTCCAAGAAATGTATATGGCAAATCTAAAGCTTATCTCAAAGTACAGAGAACAAAATGATTTGGGGTAAGGGGGCTTGGAGATGGTTCAGCTGGTTTAAAACTGCAATGTAGGTTAGAGGACTGGAGTTCACATCTCCAGCACATCTCCAACACCTGTGTACTTGTTGGGTGGGTGTGACAGCTGCCTATAATGTCTATACTTAGAAGGCCGAGAGTGGGGGGGGGGGAGGGAGAGGAAGAGAGAAATGGAGAGAGAGAGAGAGAGAGAGAGAGAGAGAGAGAGAGAGAGAGAGAGGCCGTAAGACAAGCTAGCTCTTCAAATCAGCCATCTCTGCCTTCAAGTGAGAGTCCCTGCCTCAGTATATTAGGCAGAGAACAATTCGGAAGAGGTGGGGAGATAGTCTGCATCAAACTCGGGTCTTCACATTCACGTATTCATACATGCATGTATACCTGCATGCACACACGACTGAACATGCATACATACTACACACACATGCAAAAATGAAGACGATGAAAACAGTCTTTAAAAGGACCGATGAGATTTTACAGAAGAGATTATGTGCTGATAATTAATTAAAGGAGCTATTCTCCACATCCATTCAAATGCTGACATCCACTGTCCTTGTTACTGCACATAAGAAGCACTGTGCAGCAAATTAAGTGACAAGTCACTTAAATATATATATATATATATATATATATATATATATATGTATGTATACGTATACATACACATACATACATACATACATATCCTCTGAGGCCTTCTATCTTCCATCAGGGCAGGTAAATAAATGACTAAACAAGACCTGTTGACCAGCTGCTTGCCATCATGGCTGTAGGCCCTAGAAAGCCAGTTCTTATATGATTTGTGAGAAGCTAGAAATTCAGTTCTTTTCTTTCACTCTGTGAACTCTACTCTTTTTAAGTATTTGCTACTGGCCGGGCGGTGGTGGTGTACGCCTTTAATCCCAGCACTTGGGTGGCAGAGGCAGGCGGATTTCTGAGTTTGAGGCCAGCCTGGTCTACAGAGTGAGTTCCAGGACAGCCAGGACTACACAGAGAAACCCTGTCTCGAAAAAACCAAAAAAAAAAAAAAAAAAAAAAAAAAAAAAAGTATTCGGTACTGAAATAAACTTTGAAGTAAGTGTGAGTGTCAAAAATAATAATCCACAGGGCCACATCAATGTAAGCTTTCAAGCCTTGCTGTAAGCCAACTCTCTGGGAGTCTGGTGGGGGGACGGTCTTAATACGTGGTCAAGAGACTGAATTCGTGTCAGAGAATTGTGTTGGTAGTGATTCCCCAATTGCTTCTCTGCTCCATTTCTATAGTCCTCTTAGGTCTGAGAGAGATGGGAGAGGGGAACAAGAGAGAGAGATAGGGGCAAGAAAGGCTATTTATGTGTTTTCTCTTGTGCAGAGTGTGGACTTAAAGAATATATATATATATATATATTATATATATGTGTGTGTGTGTGTGTGTGTGTGTGTATATGTATATATCTGATATATATATAATATATTATATTTAATGTACATTGTATTGCATATAAACACATACATATGTGGCAAAGAGTGAAGAAAGGAGACCATTTAAATGAAGAAAAGAGATGAGCGGGAGGAGAAGATGGAAGAAGGCAGCGAGGTTGGCAGATAAGAGCAAGAGACAAGATATGCTCTACAAAGATGTTATACTGAAACCTCTTATTTCGTACATAACTAAATGAATAGTTAAGAACAGTAATCCCTTCTACCTATGGCTCTCCAGTTTTAATGAACAAATGGATCACC